>NC_092435.1:17703053-17883678 GCF_036169615.1 Heliangelus exortis | reverse complement strand
TATCTGGGGAAGGGAAAGGGCTGTGATGTGTCCCAGGATCCCACTGGAGATGATGGACACAGCTCCCTGCTGCAGCTCTTGCTGAGCCTGCCCAGCCCCACAGTGCTGCCCAGTTGGACCAAAGCAGTCTGTGGGGCAGCAGGCAGGTGAAGCCACCCAAAAGGAAGCAGTCTTCAAGAAATAAGGAGTTAAAAACATAAAATGCAAGGCACTATAAGAAAGCTTAGCATTAGGAAAATTTCCTAAAAAATTAGGAAAGCTTAGGATTAGGTAATAAATTGTCTGAGAGAACAGGACAGGTTGACAGAAAAGAACACTGAAACCATAAAATAACATAAAATCTGGCATCAGTAGCCTCAGAAGTTTTAGGATGAGCCAAGGTCACTAAGACCCTGCCAAATGCACAAGGAAACTCTCCAAATTAGGAAAAAGTTATGGAAAGGACACCAGTTCAAGAGGATGAAATACAGGAACGACCCCAAAAATCCTCCCCAAATTGAAGAGCAACCCTCTAACTCTGCCTCAACTCCGCCTGTTATGAATATTAAAAGTAGATGCTGCAATATAATGAATATTCATAAAGTATGTTGCAATTGCCTGGGAAAATTGTATAAAAGCTGAATTGTGAGATTGGTGAATGGGAGCAGTTTGCCCAGGAAAACCTGGCTGCTCCCCAGCCCTTAATAAATAACCTCCTGCTTAAAGGCTACAAACTTTGTCTCTGAGCAGTTACTCTGTCCCTGCCTTGTTTGGGGCATAAAATTGGCATCACAGGGGAGGGGAGAGCCCCACACTGCCCCAGCACAGCCCAGCAGGGACTGGGGAGCCCAAACTGGGGCTGCTCACACCCATTAAGGCAAATCTGCTCAGCTCATGTGTGAAGGGAGGCGGTGGGGAAGGAGCTTCAGGCAGCACTTCTGACAGAGAGACCCAGAAGAGGAGTGCTCAGAGATCAGTTCCTGAGCCTTTGCCTCGTCCCAGCCACAGCCCAGAGGCAGCTGAGCCAGGAGGAGGCCAGAGGAGGGCACAGAGCTCCCTGGCAGCTCCACTCACTTCTTCATCACCATGTACCGCAGGGAGTTGCCCAGCGTGTGGTCCTCATCGTGCAGCACGAAGGTGACACAGTTCCCATCTGTCCCATCTGCCTGGACCTGCCACAAATCCAGAGAGACCCCAGGCTGTGACACCCCCTCAGCACCGGGGAGCTCCCCCTCACCCCCAGCCCACCCAGAGAGGGGGGAGCCTGCCCAAACCACCTCCCCTTAGTGGGGAAGAACAATGTGGGACCTGCCAGGGCTCACCCAGCACCCCTCCTCTCCTGCTGTGAGGCCCGGAGGGAACATTAATGACCATTAATGAGCATTAATGAGCCCAAGGGATACTCCAGAGTTTGCTCTTTTCTAACCCAGGTGCCGGGAGAGCTCCCCTGCCCCCTGCTTTGCCATCCCGGGGAGGAAGAGAATCTTCCGAGGGGAAAAAAAAAGTTCACCGTCCTCTTTGTTTTCTTACCAGCCCTTTCCCTGGGGGATTAATTCCTCAAACCCCGTTTTCCCTCCTCCTTTCAGCACGGTGTCATTTTCCCCTCAAACAAGCCCTCACGTTTCGCTCACCCCCCAAACGGGGGGAGTTTTTGCAGCCTGCAGGACGTGGTGGGGGGGGGGCAGTGCCCGACACCCCCTCCCTGCCCCAACACCGAACCTGACAACACCGAACCGGGCCTGGGCCTGGGCCTGGGCCTGGGCCTGCTGCAGGCCCAGCGGGGATGGGCCCTGCTGGGAGCCCTTGAAGGGCCCTTCCCGCCCCAGCCCCCTCTCCCATGAACAACACAATAACCCCACGGCCGCTCCCCCTCGGCTCCCTCCTCCCTGTCGCGATTTATCGCCGTTTATCGCCGTTTATCGCTCCCTCACCGTCTCCAACACCGCTTTCCTCTCCCCCTCCTCCTCCGCCATGGCCGCGCGGGGGATGCCGGGAGCTGTAGTCCCGCCGGCGGGACTACAGCTCCCGGCATCCCCCGCGCAGGCCGCGGCCAGGGAGCGTACTACAACTCCCGGCATCCCCCGCGCGCCGCCGCCGATGAAAACTACAACTCCCAGCATCCCCCGCGCGTCGGAAGCGCGTCCCGGTACCGGGGAGGGAGCGGGGCCCGGTATCGGCCTGCCGAGGCTCCCTCCTGCTGCGGAGGCCGGTGAGGAGCCGCGGGGAGGCTTCCAGGGGCATCCAGGAAGCTCGGGAAAGGCCTCAGGAAACGGGTAGTGTTCCGGAAGGGGGGGGTAGGGGGCAGCGGGCCGGGACCGAGTGCCCGGTTCGGTATCGGGGTGGGGTTCGGGGAGCGGGGGGAAGGGGAAGGCTGGAGCTGGGGGTGTCATCCCCGGAGCGGTGTGTGGGGCTGGGGGGCACCGAGTCCCAGCGCTCGGGAATGTCGGCGATAATCAGCAGCTGTCGCGATACATAATTGGGGTTAGGGCGTAATTAATCGCGGTCCCGCTGGCAGGGGAGGTCCGGGCAGGCTCGGGGGTGTCGGTGTCCCGGTTCTGTTGTTCCGTTCTCTGCTGCAGGGTGTCAGCCTGCCTGGCGGAGCTGCGGTTCTGTTCGGACCCAGAGGCTTCTGGGGGGCAGCAGGGGGACCCTGGGGCCTACCCAGCCTTAAAAAAAAAAATAAAAAAACCAATAAGAATAACTAATTAACTGATTAACGAACGAATAACTGGTGGGTGCCAAGGAGGGGTTAAAGGGAAGTCAGCGGCAGGGTTACAACAGCTCGGGGGGTGCTGGCAGGAGGTCTGGAAATGGGGTGTTCCGGGGGCCTCCCCCCTTTCCCTCCTGGGTTGGAGCCCATCCCAAAAACCCGGGGGGTTCTGGTTGGGAACGGGGCGTTTTGTTGGGTTGTCCGACAGCTCCCTCCCCCTGGTCCTGGGAACGGGGAGGTGCAGAGGTTGGTGATGGATCAGCCCCCCCTGATTGCTCCAGGGGCTCGGTCCCTGGTTATTCCGGGCTGGAACCTCGGGAACATCTGGAACCTCGGGAACATCTGGATCCCGGTGGTTCTGAAGGGACAGGGATGGACAAGAAATCCTCGTGGTGTGGTTCATGCTGCTGCAGGGCTGTGACTGCTCACCAGTGCCTTGCTGGGGCTCACCAGTGCCTTGCTGGGGCTCCCCAGTGCCTTGCTGGGGCTCACCAGTGCCTTGCTGGGGCTCACCAGTGGGCTGCTGGGGCTCACCAGTGCCTTGCTGGGGCTCACCAGTGCCTTGCTGGGCTCACCAGTGCCTTGCTGGGGCTCACCAGTGCCTTGCTGGGGCTCACCAGTGCCTTGCTGGGCTCACCAGTGCCTTGGTGGGGCTCACCAGTGAGTTGCTGGGGCTCACCAGTGGGTTGCTGGGGCTCCCCAGTGCCTTGCTGGGGCTCACCAGTGGGTTGCTGGGGCTCCCCAGTGCCTTGGTGGGGATCACCAGTGGGTTGCTGGGGCTCCCCAGTGCCTTGCTGGGGCTGGTGGGTTTCCTGAAGGGGTCAGGAAACAGAATTTGGGGCACTCTGTGATGCTTTGGGCTCGGCCAGGGGTGTTGGTTTTGTGCTGGGGAGAGGTTTGTGCTGCCCCCGTGGCCCTGCTGGGTGAGCAGAAGTTAATTATTCATCAGGATCCTGGGGAGGAGCTGGGAGCCTGCCCTGCTCTGCTGGGATGAGCATTTCATCCCAGTTATCCCAGCCTGGATTCCCCTTTGCTCCCTGTTCCTGCTGCTGGGGGGAGGAACCTCCTGCAGGAAGGGTCCTGCTCATTCCCTGAGTGCTGCTGGATCAGCCTGAGACTTGTGGTCTCCTCAGGTCTGTGGAGGAGAAGGGGGATGTGTGTGTGTGTGGTTAGTAACTTCCTCATGCTTTACTCCAGGTGGGAGAGTCCTGGAGCACTCAAATCCCCCTCTGTGACCCTGAGGCTGCTGTGTCTGCAGGGCTGGGAGCAGCTTCTGAACCACCTCTGGGCTCCACTGTCCCTGCCCCAGTGCACTCACAGGTGGCTGATGCAGCAGTTTAAAGCTGGTTTTAAAACAAATAAATAAAAAAATAAAAATAAAGAAACCCCAAGTGCTGGGCTGGCCATGGAAGTCTCTGTGGCAGGAGGCGAGTGCTGGCTCGGGGCTGGTGTTGTCTGCAGGTTGCTGGGCTGGGAGCAATCCTAGTGCAGCTTTTTTTTGGGGAAGTTTTGGGTCCTCTGGAGTGCTGGGGCAGCTCTCACAGCCTCTGGGTGAGGTGTGATCTGCCAGGCTGGGGGAAAGGTTGTGCTTCTAAGAGGCTTTGCAGATGACTTTGTGCCTCTCATGTGATGCTCCTGGTAGTTCAAGTGTTGCAAGGGATGACAAAATGCCTTGGAAAGTTGAAGGGATGGAATCCAAACTGGGAGTGCTGGGATTTGGCAGCCCCTGCTGTGCCTGCACGGAGTGAGAGGTTCCCCAGCAGCTCTCTGGAGCAGATCTGTGCTGGGCTGGAGGAGAGATCAATGGATCCCTTCAGCAGTGCCAGGGGGGTGGGAAGGCTGGCTGGGCACAGCCTAAATTCACTCTTTGTGCCTCCAGTCCCTGGATTCTAAAGCTCGGGCACTGCTGCTCCTGCTATTTCTGGAGAGGTCTCTGAGCTCCTTGGTGGCACTGCAATAGGTGTGGGAGCTCCCCTGCCAGATCCCAGAGGTTCCCAGGCAGAAAACAGGGCAGGCAACACCAGGGCAGTCAAGTGCAAAGCAAAAAGTAAGATTTTGGGGGGTGTTCTGCAGAGCTGAAAGTCTTCCAAGTCTTTCCCAAGCAGACAAGGGGTTTCTGGGTGTGCTGGCTGAGTGGAGCAGATGTCCCAGCTGGCAGCTGAGCTGTGGTTTCTCATGTTAAACCTGGGCTCTGTCAGGAGATTCATGTGATGGTTCTTGAGCTGATAACTGAGTCCCTCTGGGTGACTGCAGGAGGCTTTTTCCAGCTCTGGGCATTTCGTAACCTGCCCGGTTTGTGCCAGAAAGGGTGAGGAGGATCCATTTGCAAAGGGTCTGTCTGGCTCTGGGGGGGAAATCTAGGTGGAGCCAGGGCAAAACTCCTGGTGGGATCCTGGGCTGCAGGACAGAGTGCAGCTGCCACAGGAAGAATCCTTCCAGAGGTGGTGGCAGCGTGGGTGATGTGCTGAGCAGAACCTGGAAGGGGAAATGAGAGAAACTTTCTGCTAATGGTGTCCTGTCCAGGTTCTGAACAAGGTTTTAACAGGTGTTAAACTGATGGTGCTTCCTGTGCTGCAGAACTCCTGCCTGACTCTCTGGGGTGTTTTTCTTGCAGGCAGTGTGAAGTCATGGCTATCCTCTTTGCTGTGGTGGCCAGGGGCACCACCATCCTTGCCAAACATGCCTGGTGTGGAGGAAACTTCCTGGAGGTGACAGAACAGATCCTGGCGAAAATTCCATCTGAAAACAACAAACTGACCTATTCACATGGGAAGTGAGTGCTGGGTGTGGGAGGAGAGGCTGGAGAACGTGCCCCAGGGCAGGAATAAAGGGAGTGTAGCTCATGCAGTCAGCTCAAAACCTTCCCCTCTGCTTCCCCCTCTCTGCTTCCCCCCTCTCTGCTTCCCCCCTCTCTGCTTCCCCCCTCTCTGCTTCCCCCCTCTCTGCTTCCCCCCTCTCTGCTTCCCCCCTCTCTGCTTCCCCCCTCTCTGCTTCCCCCCTCTCTGCTTCCCCCCTCTCTGCTTCCCCCCTCTCTGCTTCCCCCCTTCCCCCTCTCTCCCCTCCTTCCCCCTCTCTCCCCTCCTTCCCCCTCTCTCCCCTCCTTCCCCCTCTCTCCCCTCCTTCCCCCTCTCTCCCCTCCTTCCCCTCTCTCCCCTCCTTCCCCTCTCTCCCCTCCTTCCCCTCTCTCCCCTCCTTCCCCTCTCTCCCCTTCTCTCTCCCCCTCTCTCCCCTCCTTCCCCTCTCCCCTCCTTCCCCCTCTCTCCCCTCCTTCCCCCTCTCTCCCCTCCTTCCCCCTCTCTCCCCTCCTTCCCCCTCTCTCCCCTCCTTCCCCCTCTCTCCCCTCCTTCCCCCCTCTCCCTTCCTCCCCCCTCTCTCTCCCCTCTCCTGGTTCCCTTGGGACAATTCCTGCTGGCAGATGGAGTCACCCTGAGCTCTGGAGCCCACCTGAGCTTTTTGTTTGGACCTTGGCTGGGTTCTCAGGAGTGCCCAGGCTGTGGTGTTACAGACACTTTGGTTGCCTGAGGATCCCAGGAGAATTGGGGCAGGCTCCCAGCATCCTTCCCTGCACTGGGAGCACTAGGGAAGAGCTTTCACTCCCTGGGAGAGAACTTCCCAAGCAAGCTGCCTGCCCTCTGGTCTGAAGCACTGGGGATCCTGAGGCTTTTTTCCTGCTGTAATTTTAAGGGTTGAGGCATTTTCTTTCAACTCTGTCTCGAGTGCTGCTCAGCCAGCCCCAGAGCTGAGGTTTAGGAGAGGTGTAGCACGTTTTTACAGCTGGGAACCTGAATCCTGCTGGGGCTTGGTTTGGTTTTTTTGAAGTGTACAATCTCCTGCTGGTTTCTGGCTGTCTCCTGCCCCAGGATTTAGCAGGCAGGGCAGATCCCTGCAGTTTGTGGTTGTTCTGCTTTGCATTGTGCTATGCAAATCCACAGGGGCCACTCTGCAGCTTTGGGTGCTGAGCAGCAGTGTCTGCTCTGCCCTGCTTCCTGCCTGCCAGCCTCACTTCTCCTCCCCTGAAACAGGGAGTAACTTTTAATTTATCTGAGCTTCTTACCCTCATTTACTGAGTCCATTTTTTTTAATTTTTTTTTTTAAGAAGAACTTGTATTTTTTATGTAAGCCTCCAAGGCAAACCAGCCCTCTAGCATCAGGAGTTCTTGGGGTTGTTCTGTCTTTGCTGGGAAGATTCTTCTGCCACTCACTGGGGAAGCTGCAAGGCAGTATCAGCCAAGCTTTACCTCCCTCTTCCAGGAGAGAGGGACAAGAGTTGTGGATATGCAGGGATTTTTAATTTATTTTTTTTCTGAGCTGTGCCCTTAGAGCTGCCCAAGGCAGCTGCTCTACAGCACTTCCATTAAATTGATTTTATTCTGGAATTTGCAAGGTCCACATGGTTCCTGGGGAAACTTCTGGGAATGCACAGGTGTCATGGTGAAAGGACACATTTTTAATTAGGGCCTTTATATTAGGTATTTAATTCAGGTATAAATTAGGTATCTTTTTGCAGCTCTGTTCCCATTCTGCCTGGCTGTACTGATCACCCACTGGAGCATCAAATGGTGGTGAGGGGGCAGTGGGATAAAATCCCACCTGCTAAAGCCAGGGAGCTGAACTAAATCACTCTGCTCCTGCTGGTTTGGGTTCCTTTGTGTACAAACCAAGGGATTTTTTTTTTCTCTGGTGAGCCTGAGATAAGAGTGTGGTTTGGTTGTGATAGGGAAGCACTGTGGCTGGCACTGTTCTGCAGGACTGCATTTAACTCACGTTCACTCAGCAGCACCAGGGGTGTCTTTACACCAACAGCTCCCTCAGCCTGATGATTTTTCTGCATAATTCACTTTCTGCTGCAGCTGCTTTTGTCTCTGAGCCTTTGCAGTGACCAGCAGAGCAGGGCAGCCCCCTGGGCCTCCAGCCAAGGCAGAAGCAGCAAGGCACTGAGGAGGTATCTGTAGTTATGGGTCAGCCCAGGGAACTGCAGCTCTCCCCACACTTTGAGGGGGATTACAGAGAAATCTTTCCCCTGGGTACCCCACCAGGGTTTTGGTTTTCCAAGTAAGTAGCAGGAAGAAGGTGGAACTGAAGTTCTTTGGCAACTGAACACCCCACAAAGTTCCTGCTAAGCCTGGAGGGCTGGGAAGTGTGAGGCCAGTGGCTCATGAAGACACAGGGGGCTGTAATTTGGTGGAGCTCAGAGGAATGGAGACCCTTACCTCAACAAAGATGTTTGGGATCTGCTGGATCTCTGTGATTTTCCATGGAGTAACTGGAATTTGCCCTTCTACATCTCCAGCCCTTGGTGGTCCCACAGCCAATAGTGTCTTCTAGAAGATTATTCCTGTGGCAGCTCCAAATGACCTTTTTTTCCTTCTCTTCTCTGCAGTTACCTGTTTCATTACATCTGTCAGGACAGGATCATATACCTCTGCATCACAGATGATGTGAGTATTTTGCTTACAGCTCTTGGTGGGGTTTTTTGTTCCTGTATGTAAAAAAAAATCAGTAGTGGCTGTTAATCTTGGGTGCATATTTTTTTTTCCCCCCACTGGAGCCAGTGCTTGTGTTCTCATTCACATCAGTTTCAGCTTTGAAAGTCCCAGCCTGGAACTCAAACACACATGAACAGTTTTGAGGTGAAGTTCTTGGCATTGCCCAGTTTCTCTCCCAGCAGAATCTGGGTGTAGAGAGTGGCCTCTGGTGATCAGTGAAACAGGCAAATAATGCTCCTCAGCTCTGGAAGTGCTGAACTCCCTTGCTGGGAAGAGGTTCCAGGCACAGAACTGTGGATATCCCTGTAAAATCTGCTGCCAGTCAGCAGCCAGGAAGCTGGGACTGGGATCTGGCTGCTCCTCCACCCCCAGATAAGCACACACAAACCTCACACACAGCCTGCCCGTTAGCAACTGGTCATCCCAGTTCCTCTACAACTGGTTAATTGCTCCCTACACTTGGTTATCCCTGCCCTGAGACAGCTCTGGAGGTGCTCTGCTCTCTGCCTTCCAGGACTTTGAAAGATCCCGAGCCTTCAGCTTCCTGAATGAAATCAAGAAGAGGTTTCAGACCACCTATGGCTCCAGAGCACAGACAGCCCTTCCCTATGCAATGAACAGCGAGTTCTCCAGTGTCCTGGCTGCCCAGCTGGTGAGATCTGCTCCTCCAGGGGGTTTGCCCCCTAACAGCCCAAATTTCTCCCCAGAAATTCTCCAGTGCTGAGCCTGGGGGCAGAGGCAGGGGAGCTGCTCTTCCTCCCCATGCTCACCCTGCCCCTGCTTCACTGCTTTGGGGGTTAAAAATCAGTCAGGGTTAGGAGGGGTGCATTAACTCTTTGTGCCCTCCCTTGAATTAAAGAATAATTAAATTAATTAATTAAAGCTCTGGAGTATCAGCTTCCAGAGCTGGGACACAACTTGTCTGTGGGGCAACCACACCTGCTGTAGGTGAGGTGTAGGGGGGTCAGTAACTCACAGGGGTGTTTGGAGTTGTGCACAGGTCATAGCAGAAACTCTTCTGTGGCTCCTGCAGCTGACAGGAAGCAGGGAATGCCAGTGCCAGCCCGGGCTCCTGGAGGGCCCAGTGCCTGGTCAGGAATAAATCAGATTAATTTTCTGTGTGCAATGGGACCGAGTTGTTCCTCTCCTCCAGGTTGTGACAGGGGGAGGCTGGAGCTGTTGAGTTGTTGAGGGCTGGCTCGATGTTAATGAGGTTAAGGCAGCTCTGGTGTTGATGATTCTTTCTTTGTGACAGAAATACCACTCAGAGAACAAGGGCAGTGACCAGGTGGCAGAGACACAAGCTCAGATTGATGAACTCAAAGGAATCATGGTCCGGAACATAGGTGGGTGTGGGGGAGCTCCCAGTTTGGAGGCTGGGATCAAACTGGGTGAGGGTGGCAGGAGGAGGGTGAGGAGGAGCAGGGCTGGAGAGGAACCTGTGCAGCTTGGGATGGGGTGAAGGATGCTCTGGGTCTGGGCTGTTTGTCCCCATGGCTGTCCTGCAGCTGCTGTGAGGAAATGCCCCTCAGTCCCTCACTGTGTGTTTGTGTGTCAGACTCTGACACGTCTGGCCACCTGGAAGAGAGGCTGAGATCTGGAACTGACCAAAACTGAGTCAGGTTGGTCCCAAAACACAGCCTGGATGATGAGAGACTGTTCTGAGGTGCTGCTGCTGCCTGGGAGCTACCTGCTGAGCCACTGCCACGGGCTCCTGGCTTACAGCTGGGTGTTGGGAGCAGCTTCTTGCCCTGGGGTTCTACCTCGAGATTTGGATTTCTTTGTGTCTTTCTCCAGACCTTGTGGCACAAAGAGGAGAGAAGCTGGAGCTGCTGATTGATAAAACAGAGAATCTTGTGGATTCGGTAGGTTCCTGACCCTCAGAGGGTTCCTCCTGGTGCCAGTACCTCCTGTGTGGAGATCCAAACATCTCTAAGCTGGCAAAAAGCATCCCTGGTGTAGAGAGGTAGTAGAGGTGTGAACCTGTGTCCTCAGGTGTGAACTTTGCTGCTTCCTCACCTGCTGGCAAGGTTTGGCCTGACCTGGGGTCGTGCTCTGGGCACATGGACTGACATCCCTCAGCTGAGCAAGGGAGATGCTCCCCAAGCTCAGGTGGTGGCTTCAGGTCAGCAATGCACCCCCAAGGGCTGGAATTCTGCCTGGTGCTGCCTCCTGGAAAAGCCTTGGGGTGGCTGGTGGGGAAAGGCTGACAGTAACCAGCAGAGTGTGCTGCTGAGGTGGCTCCTGCCTCTCTCCGGGCAGACCCAGCCTGGCAAGAGCTGCCCAGGAAGCTGCTCCTGGGAAAATGTCTGCAAAGCAAAGCAGCTGGTGGGTGTCTGAGGTCATCTGGTGACCAGAGTGGAGGATAGAGAGAGGAGCCTTGAAACGGGGCAGCCGTGAGCTTGGGGGATGTGGGGGGGGTCTCATTTGGGCTGGTGGGTTTCCAGTATTGGGTCAGGTGTTCCAACAATATTTTGGAATGCTTAAATTCCCAAAAGACTGGGAGTCAGACAGGAAGCCAAGCAGAAGTACCTCAGGGTGAACTGATCCTTGTGGGCATAGCTCTGGAGGAGGTGAGCACCACCACTGCAGTGACTGGGGAGGTTTGTAGCTGGGAAAAACCTCTTCATGGAGCTTTCTGGGACACAGTGTCAGGATTTAAACAGTTGTTTTACTTCCTCTTGCAGTCAGTCACTTTCAAAACCACCAGCAGGAACCTTGCCAGAGCCATGTGTATGAAGAACCTCAAGCTCACCATCGTCATCATCATCATCTCCATTGTAAGTAAGGAGCACAAGGAGTCCTCAGGCAGGTGGAATCACTCCAGGTATCCAGCCTGGAGAGCCCCACGTGCTCAGCCCTGCACCTGGAAGGGTCTAAGCTGGAGAACAAGGGGGTTGGTGGCCTTGGGGGAGGTGAGGATGGTGCCAGGTGGCTTTTCTTGTCACAGCAGCAGAGGCTTCCCAGAGAATGGTTTCTTGGGGCTGTCACAGCTGCCTTGGCAGCTCCAGGGGAAGCAAAGCATTGAGTTGATGGCTGCTCCATCTGTGGAGGGGTTTTTAGGGCTGAAGTCCTGCTGGGATCTTGTTCCTTGATGTTGGAGCAGCTTTTCCTGCTGTGCTGGTTTTGGTGCAGGTTCCAGGGGGGGGAACTCTGTCCCCAGTGCTCATCCCCATGCTGCTGCAGGGATGTGGAGGAAGAGGCAGTGGCTCAGAGTCCTGCAGGGCATTTCACAGGTTACTGGGGAGGTTTCCAAGCTGCTCTTTGGACTGCCAGGCCTGCAGTGTAATTCTCCCCTCCAGTGGCTGTTTCTTCCTCCAGGTTATCATCTACATCATCCTGTCAGCTGCCTGTGGTGGGCTGGCGTGGCCAAGCTGTGTGCAGAAGTAACCAGGGGCAGCTGGAGCTGCTCACTTGGAGAGGGGAATCCCAGGAGTGTGAAGAAGCAACCCACAGAATAACTCAGTCCTTCACTGCTGACACCTTCTCATTCTTCCATCCCTCCAGGACTTCAGACGTTTGCCTTATCACCCCAAGCAGGCCCAGATGGTCACTGCTCCTGGGCAGCTGACCCTCAAGGATGGGCTGGTTTAAATTACTTGAAGGGATTTGGTTTTATTTATTATTTTTTTTTTTATTTTAATCCCTTTTTCTGTCCACACTACGCCCTGTTTGTGCTGTGTGAGCAGAGGAGAGTCCTGCAGCAGCTCTGCTGCCCAGCAGGGAGGTGTCTGGGGTGGGACAGGATGGCTGGCCAGGAATTTCCACTTCCTACCAACCCTGGAGGTCCCGTGGTGTTTCCCCACGTGGAGGCTGCAGGTGTGACACTGGTGTAACAGAACCAAAAGGCTTTTGGGCTGGGGCTTTATGTGGTGTGAGGTGTGGGTGGTGCTGCACAGAATCTCCCTGGAGGTCTTTCTGCAGGTGGCAGGAGAGGCTGTGGGGTCACCTCAGCCTTTGGGAATGGCTGCCTCTTCATCCTCACCTCTTCCTCATCTCCCCCCCCCTCCTCCTCCCCCTTTAATTTGTGGCTAAATCAGGACAGTAAAGGAGAGGGTTGCACACAGTGAAGGTTGCAGCAGTGTATCTGCTTTCTCACCTGTTATTTCTCCTGTTCTTTTGAGGGTGGACTAAAATGAATCCTAATGTTCTCACTTGGTGAGGTGCAATGGGGGCCAATGGGGTGAGCTGGCTTGCTGAGCTGTCAGTGTCTGCTGCTTGGGCTCCTCTGCAGCTCTGTGCTCAGCTGGGGACAGAGAAGGGACAAAGGCTGAAGCTGGGGGTTACTTTATGGTCAGCAGAAGAAAGGCTCTGTCAGAAGCTGGAGTGACGTGTGCTCCTCTGAGAAGGAAAAAAAATACAAACCAAACCCAAGGCTAGTAACCAAATGTGCTGCTCTCAGAGGAGAGGGACTGCTGGTGGGAGCTGGAGGTGGCATTTCTGTCCCTGCTGGACACCTCGTCCTGGCAGGCAGGAGCCACAGCCCTTGGTGCCTGGGGTGAGGGTGTAGAAACATCTGTCCTGGCTTTTACAGGCTCGTTCCCAAGAGATACAGGAACAACTGCAATCTCCTAGAAGCATCAGCTGCTCTGCAGAGGAGGCTGTGGCTTTTTGGCCCAGGGAAGTGGTTTTGAATTGTGGGTGAAGCTGTTGAGGCAGGGGAAGGGGGAGGCTTCACTGGGTAGTGCTGCTCCTTCACCTGCTGCTCTTGGTGTGGGTGACACTGAGCTTGCCAGCAGGTGCCTGGTGAAGGTTTTCCTATAAATTTGTTGCTGATTCTGATTTGTCTTCTGTTAGGCTGGAATTTCACTGAGGGGGACTCTGCTCTTGGTACCCAGAAGGTGCCCATGGGCCTGGTCAGCACTGTGCTCACTGGCATCTGGTTCTCTTTGTGTTAAATTGACCCTAAAGCTTAAAGATTCCCTCCCTCTCCCCTCCTCCAGCCCCCCAGCTCAGTGTACAATTGTGCATGTTTTAGGGATCGTTGTGTTCATTTCTATGATCTGTTGTCTTATGTACAAATACTTTTTAAGAAGATCCTTCCCTTTTAAAGGATGCACTGAGGCATTAGTGTAAAGACAAAGTTACCTTGATTTCAATAAAATGACTGTACAGAAGAGTGGAGCTCTCTGGGTCTGACTGGGGGAGGATGGGGGTGTTGGGCTTTGTTTCTGGGGGGGGGGGCAGGCAGTCTGCTTCTCCCTGCTTGGAGCACCTGGGACACAGGGATGTTTCTGAGGGACAGAACCCAAAAGGGAGAGTGGTGACACAGGCAGGGGAGGGGGCTGTGATTACTGGGAGGCAAAATGGAAGTCTGGGGGACATTTTTAAGGCAGTTTTCAGTGATTTAAAAGCTGAGTCTTGAGGTAAATCCTGAGCACTGAGCCCCAGCTGGGAGGAACCCACTGAGCTAGCAGAGTTTGTCCTCCAGGCTGGTTTCCTGCTGCCTGCCTGGCACTGCAGCCTCCCTGCCAAACTTTGGAGCCCTTCACCTACCTCAGGAACTGCTGCAGCCTTAGGTTTGGGAAGCCAGCTCATGCATCAGGCTCAGGCAGTGGGGTTTCCTCTTAAACTTGCAGAAACTGCTTGAGTTGAGTTGACAGTTTGAGGCAAAGGGTGCATTCTAATGCTGTCTGCTAGGAAAATCTATGGGAAGATCATGGGGTATGAGAACAGCTCAGGAAAATGAAAGGATAAAACTTAACATTTCCTTAGTGGGACAGTTCTTACTGAGCTGGGGTTTATGCTTAACATTCCTGGTCCATGGCTCAAAAAAAAACCAGACAGCCCTCTCCTGCAGTGAGGGAGCTGGTGGCAAGTGTGTCAGGGTCAGGCTTGTACTTTAAATGCCCAGAAAATTCAAGGAGATCAAAGTTAACTATCAAGAGATGTCCTGTGGAGAACTGGTTACCTGAGCAGAGCTCTAAGAGCAGAAGCAGACTCTGTGTGGATGGGCCTGTCAGGCAAAGCCTCCTTCCTAGCACAAAAACCACTCCAAGTCAGGCTCACTGTTTGAATAAAGCAGATCTATTTCAGCACCATAACATTTTATTAAACTACACTATCAAAATCACATTGATGGCAGGGAGAACATTGCTATCAGTGCATATTTTCTGTACTAAGACTGAATTTGTTGCATCCAGCATTTGCTGAGGAAAAGGACACTGAAAGGGAATTCTTCGTAGCCAAAAGAGACAGTAGAAAAGTTCTACAAAAAAGAAAAATCAGGGCAGTTGGGAGCTGGCTGGAAGAGATCCAAGGGAAAGACTTCAAGTCAGATCAGTAAGGGAGGGTTATCTGTAAAAAGCTTACATTTAACTGGTGTTTATTAACTTCCTCATCTGAGAGATGAAGAGGCTGAGAAACAGCAGTTTGTGAAGAGCATCCCTGTCCCTGCAGTGGTCCACAAACCCACACAAATATTGTGTAACTGCTCCTTCACTTGTGAACTGTGATGCACGCACCTGGATACAACAGCTGGAAGTGTCCTACAGTTATAAAAACCTGCTTCATCCTCTAAAACAAACAATAAAAAGTAGCAGAAATACATTCTATACAGAAGTAAAAAAAAAAAAAAAAAATAATAAATCCAACAAACCCAAACAGTTGAGTTCCAGACAAATATGAGCCACATCAGGTTGAATTTAAAAAGTCTCACTTCTAACACCTAGAGAACTATTTCTATCTGCCCGAGCCACTGCCCCGTGGCAGATGGGGGAGCAGCAGCTCAGAGCTGCTCTCTGGCACCAACAGGACAACCAGCAGCCTTCCCACACCAGCACCCCCAGGAGCAGGGCACCTCTGGAGGTGTCTGTGACCTCCCAGCCTCCCCCAGGGCTGGAGGCAGAGGTGTCTGTGAAATAAGGCTCAGTCTCCAGGAGAAGACCGGGGTGTCAGTCACGTTGTGGAGGGTGGAAACCCCGTGAGGCAGTCGGTGGGTCCACCAGGAAGAAGAGGTCAGGCTCTGGGCAGAGCAGCAGGAGGAGGTGAGGATGGTGAGGACCTATGTACAGCAGTCTGGAGTGGGACAGGGCTGGGGAGGGGGACTGTCAAACAAGGTCCTTACACCCAGCCAGCTGGGGTCAGTAACACCCCTCCTTCCAGGAATCGTCCTCGGCAGCCTGAGTGCTCTGTGCTGACTGGAGCAACCTGGGGGGAAAGACACAAAAAAAAAAGCCCATCACCAACAGCATCACCATCACCAACAGTCCCCCAGGAAGCAGTGGGTGCAGGCAGGAATGTCTGGGGGAGGCTGGAATTCCCCCTGGGAACAACACCTGCCTTAGGCCCAGCGGGCAGGTCCCAGGCACCAGGAGGCCAGAGCAGCAGTTTCAGGGAGTTTGGAGAAATGAAGGGGCTGGTTTTGGGGCACAGAGCCCCTCTCACCCTGCTCTGCTCTGTTACTGCTGGGGGCTTTCCCCAGGACTGAGTCCCAAGAGAAACATTTATCCTGCAAATGTGACTGAACACACAGAAAAAAAAAACCCAAACAACAACCAGATTGTATTTTTAGGAGTTCAAATATTCACTTCAAAAGAAGCTGCTCCATTTCAGGCCACACCAGGACATTAAAAATACCTGGAAAAAGAGCTTTTGGCAGCAGATTTAAGACAAGGGGCTAAGAGCAGGCTCTGGTAACGTGGCATGGAGCAGCCTCTGGGTGGAGCTGTCAGAAGCACCTCAGAGGCCTTGCAGAGCCTGGCTGTGCTCTAACTAACCAGCTGCTGCTTTACACCACCTACAAACTGCAGATTGGCCTGAAGATTTAGGAAACTAATCATAACAGCTAGAAATAAATGTCAAAAAAACCCAAAAAAGGTCCCCGAACCCACTGGATTAGGACATGGCCTCTCAGTCAGCTCAGACTTGTGCAACAAACACAAAGATTGTACATTTTTTGGCAACCCTCATGTATACTTTCACCCTGTTGTATGAAGTTACCACAATAAATAATGATGCTTTTCAACAGCCTTGTTAATTTGTGCCACCTCTCAAAACCCTTGCCTGCTGCTCACCTTGAGTCCTGAGTAAGGATGAAATAACACAAAAAACCCCACCAAACTTATTTTACCAAACTTATTTTACCAGTAGCAAAGCTGCAGTAGGTCAGCTGGGAAGGTTATTTTATTACCAGTAAAGAATTTATTAGTTCTTTGAAAGAGTTTTCCCCTTCCCCAAACCAGATGTGTGCATCAGATAAATCTGTGCCCATCGTGTTCCTTTCTCAGCCCAGGAAATCTGAGCCCAGGCCTCTTTATTTGTCTAATTTTCCTGAATCATCAGCTCTGCTTAAAAAAAAACCACTTATTTTTTTTCTTAAGCAGATGGGTTACTGAAACACTGACTGGTTGGGTCACAGAGTATGTGGTAAAAAGGAGTTTCCCACCCAGCAGCTGCTGAGTCCCAGCCTGCTGGTTCACATCTACAGGCAGAAAATTTCATTGTGGTAGAAAAATTCTAGAAAGGCAGAAAATTTTAGTGGTATTTAAAAGAAATAGCAAACCCTTTTGCTTCCTGACTGGGGGCAAAGTAATTAACATCCAGGAACCTTGCAGCTAAGTCCTGCCCTTTCTTTTAGGGCTCCCCAGCACCTAAGGTTCAGCAGCAGCTCTGACCCAGCTCTCTATACTCATTTCATGCTCTGACATCTGCACACTTTACAAAGAAGTGTTTCTCACCTGTGCAACAAAGCAGACACCTGAGGCCCCACACTCACCTCTTGGATGGTGGTGCTGCCTTGCTCCTGGCCACGGAGATTCCCCCTAGAGATGTGCGTGCCTTCAGGGGGGAATTTTTTGCCACGGTGACCACGTTGCTGCTTCTGGTAGTGCAAGTGCTGCTGGAGGAGCCTGCGTTGAGCTGTGGTTTCCTAACTCCAGTGCTGGGGTTTGTGTACGTGCAGGCTTTCACTGCCTGCCTGGCTGCCAGCAGGGAGTTGGTGCAGGACCCACCCTTCAGGGGCTGCCGCACGGTGAGGGGAGACTGCCCAGCACCGGAGGAATACCTGAGCTTCCCGGGAGCCAGACCTGGAAATGCAACACCACCAGGGTTAGGGATAAACACAGAAGGCCTCAGGGCTTCCCAAGGAGCCCCCCAGTGACCTGCTGAGCGTTGCTGTGTCCTTGGGATGCGGCTGTTTGGCACCTGCAGGTCCGACTCCAGGCTCCGACTGCTGCGCACGGACTCCAGAGCCCGCAGGCTGGGCCTGGCCAGGTTGGGCATGCTGTGCCTCAGCTCCTCTGAAAGCAAGAGCCAGGGTCACAGCACGTCAGGGACCCCAAGGATCACCCAGTCCCAACCCCCTGCCATGGGCAGGGACACCTCCCACAGCCCAGGCTGCTCCTGCCCCATCCAACCTGGGCTGAGACACTGCCAGGGATGGGGCAGCCACAGCTTCCCTGGGCAGCCTGGTGCTCAGCACCCTCACAGGAAAGAATTTCTTCCCAATGTCTAACTTCAACCTCCCCTCTTGAAGTTTGAAACCATTTGTCCTTGTTCCTTTGTCCCCTCACTACACACCCCTGTAAAAAGCCCTATCCCAGCTTTCTTGCAGGCCCCCTTCAGACACTGGGAAGTCACTATGAGGTCACCTCAGAGCCCCTCTTCTCCAGACTGAGGAGAGCCATCTGGTCCAAGCCCTCTAGTATGACTGCCTGAAAATATTATACCACAGACACAGAACTGTGTGCTGCTTCTGGCAGCAGTGGGGATGTGTAAGTGTTCAAACTGCCTCTGGAGAAACACATCCAGAAGTGAGAAGCAGACCCAGTGTGAAACTAATCCTCCATTCCCCCTCACTAAGAGCACTCCCTGAAACCTGTGGCTGTTAAGATGTGTCCTCACCTTCGCTGCTGCCATACTTGAGCCTGTCCTGCATGGGGCTCTGCAGAGCCCTCCTGGGGGGCCGGATGCGGGAGGGGGGGGCCCTGCTGTGCTCGGTGCAGGAGGAAGGGGACTGGCAGCGGGGGGAGCTGAGCGGGGACGGGGAGTATCTGTGGGCACTGCGGTAGGACAGGGAGCAGTCACAGTCCTCCTCGTCCTCCAGGCTGTAGGTATCGAACTCCTGGTCGCTGTAGGTCCCTCTGCGCAGGGAGTGGAGGGAGGCGCTGGAGCTGCGGCGGGACACGGAGGCGGAGCTGGAGGCACAGTCCTGGCGCAGGCCTGCGGGCAGAGGGCGGCAGCGCTCAGACTGTGGCCCTTCCAACAGGAGTTCCACAGCCCCTGAACAGGAGTTCCACAGCCCCTGAACAGGAGTTCCACAGCCCCTGAACAGGAGTTCCACAGCCCCTGAACAGGAGTTCCACAGCCCCTGGGGCATCCCTTCAGATGCAAGGCTTGTGGCAGTGCTTCACCTCACCCTTCAGTCTCCAGTTAATAACTCCCTTTCCTAAAGGCAAGGCACACGGAACCCCTAAACTGGAACAGCGAGGGCCCAGTTTAATTAGAGCACAGAGCTAATATCCAAATTGACCTGAATTATTCCTCATGGCACTGGCACTGCTGATTGTGAGCTGCTGCTGTTTAAACGGCCACTGGGATGAGATGGTGACTCCTGGAGCTTCACCTCCACTCCCCAGACAACCTGGATGGAGTGTTTCACTTTGCATGTTTGACACAGTGGGGTTTGGGTAATATTTTTAAGACCAATTTCTGCTTCAAGAGGTGTGATCTTGAGAATGTTACACAACTGCCAGCCTGTAGATTTTTAAAAGGAGCTTCCTGCAACATTTCAAATGATCTAGTAAATAATTTTTTGTTGATGGGGGAAACAATCAGAACCCATCCAGATTTCCCCATGGTTCTCACCACCACCAAGGAGCTGTCACCTACTTTCTTCCTGCAGGCGTGCCATAACCTGGACATCTGTCAGGTCCTGGAGTTTGTATCCCATGGAGATGGAGTCATCAGAGGTGCTCAGCTCACTGTCCACAGATGACTGGGAGCTCAGTGCAGAATGCATGCTCAGATAACCTTCAAGGGGCAAGAGGAGGGAGGAACAGAGGAAAGCTTTCAGATGCCCACATTCAAACCCAGAATGAGCAGCAGAGTATTGATTCTGCTGATAAAATCTGTGAAGCTGAGGTGTGGCCGCTGGAAATAATGGAGTTAGAGATAATACTTGAGAACACAGCAGTCACTGCTTGAACCTGCAGCTGTCAGGAGGCAGTGTCTTTGTGCAGAGAAAATCAAATGTGGGCTCCTGTTCAGAAGGTGGCAAAAGGATGTTTGGTAATTCTGAGGTGAGAAACATCCTTTAGAAGATCAGGATTATTTCTGCCTCTTCTGAGAAAGAGACAAATACTGGTCTAGATTTTAAGCAGCCAAGTTACACAAAGTGCTTGCTAGGGTGCTGGTGAGCAGTCAGAGGAGTAAAAGGAATTAAAAGGGTACCAAAAAAAATTTAAAAAAATAAAACCACCAAAACCCCCTCCACATTACAAGGGACGATTTCTGGCAACACAGAAGGATCAGTGACTGTAAAACCTCCACACCACCAGCATGGTTATGGATGCCCCATGTTCCAAAATACCACAACAGGCCCATAACTACCATAACCAACCCTCAGACACACAAAAAACCAGGTAACTCACAGGGCTGCTTTAGCAGAGAGCACATCACTACTGTAAATTAATTCAGAGATGAGGCTGCAATTAGTACTGCACACCAGAGATAATTAAACCCACCATCTCCTAGCATCACTTTCAGCTAGAGCAGGCTGAAGGAACACAAACCCTGCTGGAGCAGGGAGTCCAGGGCAGCAGCAGAACTCTGAAACTCATTGCTGAGCAACCTCTCCCAACAATGCTTAACTCCAGCCTGGAGGAAAAAACCAGCAGGTTCCCAGTGTTATTTCTTCAACCAGTTTTGAAGAGCAGTAACTGATGGCCCCAAACCCACCAATCCTACTCAGTCAGGTTGGCAGTGAACTTGGAACTCGTGTCAGCACTCACCCAAGTCAGACACCAAGCCTCAGGAAGCCTCAGGTACAATCCTGCTCTACACTTGGCTTTTCCCTTGGTGCCCCTGACAACTTGGAGATTTGCAGAGAGAATCAGGAAATCTACAAGTTGCACACTTTGGGTTTTACACACCAGTAAGTGTTCGTGTGTGAAAAGGGGGTTGGACACTGAGACTGACAGCTGACTTTGGATTAAAGACAAGAAACTGATTTAGAGATATTTTTTCTTCCCCCTGCAGAATTCAGCTTGCAAAAATAACCAGTTCTAGAGGCATCCTTCTGTTTGCAGAACAGAGATAAGTGTTAATTTCTATTTAGAGCAGAAAAACAGATCTCAAAAACACACCTGCAGCTCTGAAAACATCCATACCCAACCCTTTTTTTTCTTAGAAATTAAAGAAAAAAAAAGGTTCATTTCCCATAAAAAGCCAGAAACTGTTAAACATGCTTTATGCTTTTAAACATGCAAATTAACACACAGTGATTTCCAAAGGAGGAGAAAAAAACCAACAACTCAAGGGAGATAATAAAGCCAAGAGGCAAAGCATTGTTCCAGGGGAGGGGAGCAGCAGGTGGCCCAGGGATCAGAGCAGCTCTGGAAGTGCCTGCATGGGCTGGAAATGCAGAGGTGTGGCCAAATCACTGGGGAGCAGCCTCACAGCACCCCCCAAACACAGGCTGCTGACAAGAGCTCTGCAGAGGCTGCCTGAAAGCAGGAACTCTTGCTGCAGACAGCTGAGCAGCCTGAGGGAGAGCTGCTGCTGGGCTGTGTTAGCTGCCCACTCAGCCAGGTAAAGGCCTCTCCTGGAGCCCTCCCCTTCCCTCTCCCAAGCACAAGGCAGCTTCTGTCTGGTGCCTCCACTCACCAGCTCATCTTTACCTCTTTTGCAAAAGAAATTCACAAACTCTCCTGCCAGAAAAGTGAATCCAAGTAACTTCATATAAAGTTCACACCTCCATGTGGTATCCTTACCCAAGAGCAGTATTTCCTTTGCCCTAATGGCTTTTTTCTCTTCTAATTCACTTAAAATTAGTACAGTTTTATAAATGTAGAGAGAGAAAGTTATAAAATCAAACCCATGAAATAACTGCAAGACATTTAGAATGCAAGGAGGTTTCCTCTCACTTAACAGAGGAGAGCTGGGGCAGTGAGTGAGCAAATTAAAAGGAGAAAACCCCTCGGGTGGACTTGCACCTTGTGATAACTTTTCCCTGTGCCAATCAGCAAAAGTCCTTGCATTTTAAACCCCTGGGTTTGCAGTGCTCTACTGCCATGCCATACCTGAGCTGCCACAGGTTAGTAGTGCTTTGTTAGTCGATTTGAGATGCCCAGGAGAGTTTAGAGCATTGCTACAGGAGCCTGGCTCTGTGTTCAAATTATGTGCACTTGGTGAGGCCAGTGGGCTGCAATACAGGTTTTTCCATCTACTGGCTAGAAGGGAAAATACAAAAAAGCCATAAAGGTTATCAAAATATTAAAAAACAAAATCAAAGAGCATTAAGAAAGGCATGATCAAACCAGGTTAAGTAACAGATGCACTTCAAAGAAGACCTCTTGATGGCGTCAGCTCCCCCCTTCAACTTGTTATTTCTGAAGAATTCCAAGAATAACTGTTGACAAACTCAGCTTTCCAGAAGCCACACATCTCTAAAAGCTGCAGTGCTGCTATTCTGAGCTAGCTGTTTGCATACAGACCTGTCACTTCTACACCTCATCTTCATCCTGAACAACTCCACTGAACTCTGTTTACATGTTCCTACTTTGAATTTTTAATGGCAGAACAAAACCAGCATCAAACCACAAAAGCTAAGCCTTTGGAGTAAAAGGAGAGCAAATTAATAGGAAAAAGAACCATTATGAAATATTTATTCAGCAGACGAGTTAGTGAAGCAATCAAAAAGCAGCCAGGTAGCAAAACTTCTGCATCCACTCTCAGTGCAGCTGGAAATAAGCAGCTGCAAACCCAAAGAAATGACTCCATGGCATCTGTGTGTACCCAGGGGGCTGCTGGATTGCCCACCCCACAGAAAATACTGAAGATTGGCTGTGTAACTAGTTTGCTCTCTTATTTCCCCCCCACATCTCAGGTCAGACTGTTTTTGTTACAAAGGAGTGCCAGAGTACAAATAAAACCTGATGTATGCCAGGCAGAAGGCAAATCAAAGGTAGCTTCATTCCAACTTCTAAGGTTTACACAAGCAACCAAAGTTTGTTCTCAAAACACACCTGGTTATCCCAAGTGAGGGATGTCAAGGCTAAGCTGAAAACAAACCCCTTTGGTACAAGGGGTACCAAAACACTGACACCATTTAAGCTGCAAAACCATAACTCAGCACTGGGCTCACAGCCTCCAAATCACTGAGGTCCAGTTGGTGGCCAGACTGAAACCAAAACCTTCACACAGAAACCAAGCCCAGGCAGACAGCAGCTTTTGTACCGACCTGGAGGTGGCATTTTCAGTAGATAAGAACACCCCTCAGCTTCAAAACATTCTCTGAGAAACACTTTGCTTTCCCAAACACAGCTGCTGCCTTGAGATGTTTGTCAGCCCCAGCTGAGGCTGCAACACACCCTGCTCAGTGAGGGGTTCTTGGAAGAAACTGATAAACCCAGAACCCCCCCAGCTGCCTCTGGAGCAAAGCTACACAAGGAGCTGCACAACATGGAAAAGGATTGCTCAGTCTCTTCCAAGCCCTCAGTGTCCTGGCTTCCAGGAATTCAGTTCAGAACTCCTACAAACCCAGAGCCAATTTGCAAAGCCTGGGGCAGAACAGATCCTAGGGGGATTCTGGGTGCAGGAACAGCACTGCCTGCTCTGATGGGAAGGAAGTCAGTGATAAATTCTTGAAGGTCCCTTCCAACCAAAGACATTCTGTGTATAAATGTGGCTCAAATCTGTCCTGACAGCTCTGACACCAGTGAGAGGTGAAGGTGGGACTGATCCTTCAAAGCAGGAGCCCAGAACAGTGAGTGTGCTGGTGGTTGGTCACTGAACAGAACCACCAGAGCCCTTTGGTCACTGAACAGAACCACCAGAGCCCTTTGGTCACTGAACAGAACCACCAGAGCCCTTTTCTTTAGGGCTCATTCAGTAAGGGGTGATAAAAGTGGAGGAAAAACTGTTTCCAAGTGACACTATTGCTTCAAGTCACAGATTCTGATGATTCATTACTGGGAGCTTTGGGCAGACAAGTGCTTTACTCAGGCAATACTACCAGTGGTAAGATACAGACTGAATAATCACCAGAAACACTCACTGATACTGAACTTCTACAGAAAAAAACTGCAGTAATAGTTTTGTATGATTCTCTGCCCTACTTCACAGAAGCACATTTTTTCCTCTACATACTTTTACGTTAAAGATGTTTAAATATTTAAAAAAATAAGCAAACCAAGAGCCTGGAAACACAGACTCTCAACATATTTAAAAAAATCAAACAAATAGAAAGCAAGGTGGTCAGTTTGGCAATTAATTTGAAATGCCTGAATCTGCCTCTTAGAAGACAGAGAGAGGCAAAACACTTTTTTTTTCTGTTTGTTTTGTCTATCACTTGTTATCACCCCAGCTTTCCTGATGTGTACAGAATCATCTCCTGCCTCCAGGGGCTGAGGCATGACCAGTGCCAAGGGCCAGCAGGGAGGTTTCCCCACAACCACAACCATCCCAAGCACTATCTCTGCAGACAGTCTCTGCCACAGCAACTGGGAACTCCTCCTCACAGGAGGCAATAAAAGCCACTTGCAAAAGCACTGCTGATGGTTCCCCTACCTTGATCAAGTCTGTTTATCAGGGTTCTGCAGGCTGCTTCTGTCTCAGGAGTGGGGTTGTCCAGCACCTGTCGGCACCATTTTAAAGGCGAGTTTGTTTTCTGGTCTGTGGGAGCTTTCCTTGGGGACACATAGAGCCTTGGCAAGGGGTGAAAGGAGAGTAAAAAACATTTATCAGCTCAGTGCAACCACTGCAGGAGCATCTACAAAGCATGCCTAAAAGTAAGCAACATAAAAGTTATCCAAATCAAAAACGGGGGAAAAAAATTAAAAGTTCAGATGGAATGCCATGACTCAGAAACAAACTTCCCACATGCAAATAAATATCCAAAAGCTCATCTGCTACTGAAAAAAGAAATGCTGAGAAATACAAACACAAAGACTCCTGAACATGCAAGGTTATCTTTCAGGAAAGACCCCACACCAGCACATCTTGCTGCACAGGTAACTGAGCAGTGCAACCACTCAGCTCCAATCAGACACTGAAAGCAAAGTGCTCTCCCTCTGGATTTTCTTTGCAGCTCAGCCCCCAAAAAAACCCAGCAATAAACCCATTAAAAAAAAAAAAAAAAAAAAAGAGGCCAGCAGCTTCCTTAGGGCAGGTCACTCTGCTCTGCACCTATTTTAGGTTAAGAGAGAAAATGCTGCTCTACTTGAGGAAGCAGCAGTTCTCCCCCAGCTCTTTCCATGCTTCTAACCCTGCTTCCCAGACCCTGTCTGCCTGCTACAGCTGCTTCCCCGTGGAGCCCAGCTCCTCCTGCTCCTCTCCAGCCTGCCAGAGGACTCCCATTTTCCAGCTGACAAGCCTGCTGGCAAGCCACAACCTCACAATTTCATTAACCTCAATTAATCAAACACAACTAAATTTTTCAGGGCACTAACGAGGAACTCACAAAAACACAGGAATTCTGGTCTGATTTCACAGCATCAGGGTCACTATTTTCCATTTTTAAGAAGCTCTGGGGAAGGGTTCAACAGACTTTGCAAGTTAACTTCTCAAAGCATGCTGGCATAGCTCATTCTTCTGGAGAACCACACACCATCAGCTAATAAAAGCACCAGCCCTACAAATAAAAGTGAATACATTTCTGGAGACAATATTATGACCCAAAAGTCACCTTTGTCTGCAGGTCCCAGTGGCACAGCAGCAGGGCCCAGGTGAAGGCTGTGTCACCTTTCCAGCTGAACTCTTTGCAACAAACTGAACTCCCTCTGCTTGGCTTAAAAATATCTGGAATTTTATTTCTGGTAGATTTGCCCTGACAAATCAAACAGCCTCAGAGGATAACTTAATTCAATAAATATTGGAAAAAAATTTACTCAGGCATGCCAGTAGGAAAGCATTCAACTGCCTGTGTGCAAGTCAGCCAAAGTCTTTGGGGTTTAACAAATACCTGATTTACTGAGCAAGCTTTTCCTTAGATTTTGCTCCTGCAACTCAGCAGCCTGGGTGTGAAGCACGTTCTGTTTAAATGGCAAAAGGTTATGCTTTGAATTTTTTTCTTTTGCCAAATGGCAGATGAGAACTGAGACATTACTTAGATACTTACAAGGCCTTAATCCAAAATTCAGAAAGCAAACATTTGGGCAAATATTCTCAATTTGATGTCTCAGAGTGCTGCTATGTAACTTATTAAATATGAATGAGATTTTCTTCAGCTTCTGAGAGGCAACCCCTTAGATAAGGCATCTGCAGTTCTGCTCCTAGTGTGTGTGTTTAGGAAATTCTCTTAACAGGAACTCAGCAATTTAAAAGGAACATAAAGCTTCTGCTACATGGATTTGCTTGATTGTTATGGTTTGGTTTGTTGTTGGTTTTTGGATTTTTTTTAAAAAAGCAGAACATACATAAAAGCTTCTCTGGAGCCCTGTGTTGCACAACTGGCAGCTTTACCACCAGGATCAAGATCTTTGAATTATTTCATCAGAATTCCAAGAAAACATTCTCTCTCCCAAGTCTCTACCAGGGAAAAAAATATAACTGATGCCTGGCAGAGCACCAAACAAGTGGCACAGGAGTGAAGAACAAAATGCTGAACACAAATCACTGCAGGAAGAACAACCAACTAAACACAGAGAAAGCCACAGCTGAATTCTTGCAGAGGGGGAGCATTGTTTGCTCCCTCCTGTGGGGGCAGCAGCCTTTCTGGGCACAGCTCAGGAGCTGCCCTGTGCTGAAGTGCAGCCCAAGGGAGCAAACTGGTCAGCAGGAAGAGGCAAAGAGCACCCAGTTTAAGTTAAGCACTGTGCTGAGCTGGAACAGCACCCACAGGTGATTTCCACTTGATTAAGTCTCCAGGATATTTACAATTTTGAACAGCTATTTGAGAAAGTGACCTCAAGAAGCAGTGGAGGGACAGGCAGCCCAGGAGTACAGAGTTACAGCAGTACCTCATGTTTCACAGGAGTTCTGCCATCACCCTGCTGAAAAACAAAACCTCAAACCATGCAAATCCTGCTGAAGCCAAGGGAAGCTGGACCAAAATGTTTGCCAGTTCACCCCAACTAAAACCAGTGCAGAACCAGAGACTGTCTGCACCTGCAGGGACCAGAAACAAACCCTCTGTCCCTCTCTGTGCTGCTGCCTTTGCCCTCCTTGGGCAGTGGTTTTTGCTGCTACCACTTCAGCTCAAGTGGCCAAAATCCACAGGGTAGATTTAACTGGAGACTGGAAATCTACAAAGTAGCACAAGCACAACACCGTGACAGAAATTTTCCTGAGGTTTGGACCTGTTCTTAAAACTGGAACGACAGGAAGACACAGGAGCTAAAGCTTCTCCTTTTGAAAGCTTCCCACTCCCCTCCTTCTATTTTAAACACTTTCATACTTTGAAAGAATGCAAAATGAGTCCTTGGTATACTTTAAGGTATAAAGCATCATCCCCTTTACTAGATGAAAACACATGAAGGGTCAGCAAGCAACAGGACTGAGCTGTTAAAACTTACCAACTCAGCAGTGACAGGAAAGAACAAAGCCACAGGGGATTTCTAAAAAAATTACCAAAAATCCTAGGTATCAGAGCACACATGGTGTGTTCCAGTGCTAGCTACAGGGCTTCTTCTAATGTGTAATATTAAAAAACAGGAAATGTAACAACATAGCAAGATCTTGCTTTTACCAACACACTGCTCCACACATTCAGCTATTACTTCTATGCAGGCACTAGAAAAGTCCCCCAAAGAGCAAAGCCACCTTATTAATGGTGGGTTTTGGTTGGTTTTGGCTTTGTTTATTTTATTTTTTTTTTAAGTTTTTTAAGGCTGTCTGTTTTCTTTACCAAGCTAATATAGTTTGAAGAATCTCTCATGTCACAAGCTAGATAAATGTTAACACAAAACCATCTCTTTTCATTAACATGGAAATAATGAAGCCTGGCTTGCAAATTCAACTTGTTAGATGTATTCCCTTATAGTCTGGCTTGTTGGGTTTTTTTTTCTCCTAAGAATTCTGCTCAAGATGCTGTTTAGGTATGCTCTGGAGTTTCAGTGATCAAGTCAGAGCCTGTATTTGGGCCTTGACCTTTAACTAGCTTTGGAAGGGCAAGGGAAATTAATCTGCTGATGTATAAAACAAGTTCTGAACAGGGCTGCTGGTGGAGTCCTACAAAAGTAAGGTCAGCTCAGGATTACATCATTGATCTGTTTCAGTTCATGTCTCCAAACAAAAGAGACAGGTTAACTGCAAACAAACAGTACTCAGGAAATGGAAATGGTTTCTCTTCCTAGACACAAGCAAAAAGCCACAAATTCCGGATGGTCTGAGGCCCCAGTTTGTGTTTTACCAAATTCTTATTTAAAAACAGCACTTGACAGCTAGGTACAAAGTTTAACAGCTCCATGATTCATTCATCTGCGTGCATCACACAGAAATAAACAAGGAAAGGAAGTTTTCTGTGCTTGCTACAGCTGTGTCAGGAAGAAAAGGGGAAAAACAAGCCTTAAACTGATTTTAAAAACTTTTATAATTGTGCTCTGGCACAATGGTCTTAAGAGTAAGTACAACCAGTAGTGAGAACATCACTCCTGCTGCTAGGAATGTCAGCACTGTACAGAAATCACTTTATACCCTTCAAATTATTGCCCACCTAACCAGTGCCAGCCCAGGTTCCCTGCATTACTGCAGCTCTGGAATACCTACCAGCAATCTTCTTCTTCGTTGCAGTTTTCAAGTTCTAAGACTTTCACCTCGTCCAGATCCGCGTTAGCTGGAAGGCTTTCTACATCTCCACCTTTTTCACTGGGATTCTGTTCATTTGTTTCAGCTGAGGGATCAATCCCTGCCACCACCAAGCTCCCCACAAGCTCCGTGCTGTTATTTGTATCCCTGTGTGAAGAGCACTTGACCTTCTCCTCCAGCTTCATTTCCACCTGACACATCTTGGAAGACAGCTCCTCAGTGGCAGTGTTGCAGGTGTATTGCACGGGGGCATCCAGGTCCCTCTGCAGCAAGCAGTTGTTCTCTCCCTCCTCTTTCCTCATCTTGCTTAAGCAGCTGTGCAGATCTGCCATGAGCTGCAGCTCCTGCTTCTCCCTCATGGCGTTGATGCTGTTCTGAATCTCCATCCCGTTAAGCCCCGAGCCATGGTTACCCACTCCAGTGTGGACCTCACTCTGCACGTCTGGCCCGAGCAGGCTCCTGCTGCTCTTGGTTCTGGGGTGCTGGTTCTGGATCTCCAGCCTCCTCACCAGCTCCCTCAGCTTCCTCACCTCCTCCAGCTCCTCCACCTCCTCGGGTGCCGGTTCCGTGTCGGGGCCCATGGCTGAGTTCTCTGCTGAGTCTCGTCCTAAGTCAGGCTCCAGAGCATGATCCTGCTGTATGAGAGGGGCACTGCCAGGCACCACCATCATCCAAAACACACACCTGCACTGCAAGACACCAAAAATGGGTAAAAGCTCCTCAAAGACCAGCCACGTTTCAAGCAAACCAGGGTGAAACCTCAAAAAATTCCACCTTTACAGGCATAAACTGATGACACCTGGGGACAAGGTGACTGAACTGAATCAAAACCTTTCAAGAAAAGGACAACTGAAGTCAGTACCAAACATCTCCACATGCACAACTTGTTTCAAACAGTTAGGGTCTGCAACTGCTGTGCTACAAAAGGAAGCTGCTTTAATCATGCATTACAGTTTAGTTTCCACCTGCTGACAAACAAACTACACCAGAAAAGCCCCGATCCAGCAAAGCCAGGAAGCATCATTAGCAAGGTGCTGACTTCAGACAATGACAGCATCAAGAAAATGGTAAAAACATCCTTTGTTCATTACCAGGTTTATCCTGGAAAAGCAGAAAAAAACACCTTGAAAACATTTCAGTACTGCCTTCTACCAAAGCCCAAGGACTGGGACTGCAGTTACTGCCAGACACATAAATAACCACAACTCATTTATTACAAATCCCAGGAAACTTCATAAAATGAAGCCACCTTTCTGCTTTTCCTGCCTTAAGTGCTCACTGCTCACCCTCTGGTTGTGCCAACCTCTCCAGCAGCTTTAAGCTGCACAGGATATTTGGGCTGCCCAAACCCCATAACATGGGGCACTTAAGGGGCAGTTTTACAACAACTCACAGAACAAAAGCAGTGGTGCACCTAACATACAGTTGTGCAGCACTCTCACAATAATCAAACACTGCCTTCCCCCTACACCAGCAATTTACATGAGTTTTCAGTTTCAATGCACGCATTCATTTCTGAACTGAGTCTTCACTGAAAAGCCCCTAATAGGAAATTAATGTTCCACACAGCAAGGAAAATGGAAAATTATAATTCCTTTCCACGCTGCAGAAGGATGGGGAATAGATCAGCAAGAGAGGAGAGGGGGTGAGGCAAAGCAGCCTGTTTAAAGTTTAAAAGATGCAATGCAGGCGTTGCAACTGCATTTGAACCCTGACTTTTTGTGGCTGTAGATTCTTCCCCCCTCCCTTTCCTATCTGAAAATTTCTCCTGTTTTTTAGGCCTAACTGCCAGCAAGTAGAGGAAGCCACAGAAATTTCATAGCCACACAAAGCATGCAAAGCAAGCAGGGTTAAAAATGCAGACATCTCCCATGCACACCTCAGCACCTCCCTATTAATTGTAACAGCAGTAGCTGAGTAAGTTTCCTAAGCAAAAACAATAAAATTGTTTGATGTTTTACTTGACATTTTTTAAAATTTTGGTCCTCTGCACAGAAGGTGAAAATATTAAGCTTACATCTGAATAAATAATGAAAAGAAACAGCACTTACAAAGAGCTTCACTGGGGCAGAGCAGGCTGCAGCACACTCCAAACCCAGGATTCAAAACCATGCCTGGAAGAAGCAGTGGTGAAGTCATTTTAACGTGGGGAGAAGAAATCTCATTTGTAGTTACCAAGCAATCCAATTCCTACTCTTACACCAGCTCTGAAAAGCCTCCCTGCCTGCATCCTCCCTCCTAGGAAACGATCCCATCCCTGGAGGAGTAACAAAACCAGCCTGATTCCCAGAGACATTTCCAAGATATTGCTCAGTCACTCGCTGAGGATGCACCAGCGGGGAGTTTTAGGAGTTCTGCTGTGAAAACAACACACAAGGGCCCAAGGGAGGGGGAAAAGCGATGAGAGCTGTCACCCGAAAAATTACTTCCCCTCCGAGGCTGAGGAGCAGCAAAAAACCCGGCATTTTCATTCACAGGAGGGGGAAGAAACAGATTGGAACGGCTCAGCCTTTTCCCACCACCAGGACGAGGAACAACCAACCAGACAGAGCAGCAAGGAGAGGGGAATAGATGTGCAAAAACTTAATTTCGTCGTATAATGTAGGGGGGAGGGGGAGAATTTAAAAAAAAAAAAGAAAAAAAAAAAAAAAAAAAAGGAAGCCCCATTTCAAGCCCTTTCCAAGCCGGAGACAATAATTTGGAGTTTTTTAACAAGACATCCGGGTGTTTAGCAGCAGGTTCGGGGGCTCTCTCCTCAGCAGGGCGGAGGAGAAGCGGGCAGAGGGGCGAACGACCGCCTGCCCCCCCCTCCCCGGGCCCCACCGCCCCTCCCCACACCCGGGCACCCCACAGCCCGGCCGGCAGTCCCGGGGCGCGGAGGGAGAACCGGGGGAATGGGAGGAGGGGAAAGGGAGAGGGAAGGGGGAAGGGAGGGTGGGCAGAGGGTCACACCGCGGGTGATGTGAGCAGAGCCGAGGCTGCGGCCTCGGGGGGGGGGGTGTCCGGCCTGAGGAGGGGACTGAGGGTGGGAGGGGGGTGAGGTGTAAGGAGTGAGGTGTACGGGGGTGTGGGTGCGGTGTGAGGGGTGAGGGTGCAGTATGAGGGGGCTGAGGGTGCGGTGTGAGGGGGTGAGGTGAGAGGGGGTGAGGTGAGAGGGGGATGGGAGTGAGGCGTGAGGTAGCTGAGGGTGCGGTGTGAGGGGGTGAGGTGAGAGGGGGATGGGAGTGAGGCGTGAGGTAGCTGAGGGTGCGGCGTGAGGGGGCTGAGGGGACGCGACCCTCACAGGGTTAGGGGGGGGAGGCGGGCGCGGCCACCGTACGCCGAGCGGATCCCATCCGAGATCCCCGGCTATCCTGAACCCCCCCCCCCCCCTCCCTCACCCTCCGGTACCTGCCGCGGCCGCGCCGATGGACGGGTGATGATGGGTGGACAGAAGGAGGGACGGATGAAGGGTGGGTGGGTGTGTGGGCACCCTCCCTGCCCGCCGCCGCCGCTGCCCAAGGGCGGGAGGCAGCAGCCGCCGCCGCGCGCGCACCCGGGCCCCGCCCCCGCCTCACAACGCCGCCGCCTCGCGCCTGCGCGCGGGGCCGCGAGGCGATGGCGGGAACGATGTCGCGACAGATCCTTGTCGCGATCCGAGCTCTGCCCCGATCCCCCGTCCATCTCCTTGCCCTCCCCGCGGCTAAGGGTTCACCCGCCGTCTGACCGGGTGCTCCCCCGCCCCGGCCTCTCCTCCTCCATCTCTGCTCACCGCTCCGGAGGGTGCCCGTGGGGCTGCGGGGCTCTGTGGGCTCGGGAAGGTTCTACCCGGGTTTTGATGAGCTCTGAGTCTGGGGGAGAGCTGGGGCTGTCAGGGATTGAGGGGGAGCCAGCCCTGATGGGGATTCTCCTCTGCCACAGGTGAACTGCAGTTCCCCTCAGTCACTCCATCCCATCCCATCCCACCCGCCTTTAAATACGTTTATGCAATTTCACGTGAAATAATCCACTCGAGTTTTGCCCTTCCAAGCCAGCAGGGTCGCTAAGGAAATAAGATCTGTGGGAAATCTGTGGAGCTCGTCCATCACGCAGGAGAAACCCATGTGCAGGTGCCTCTGTACAAACAGGTGGATGCCAGGAAACGGGAAGGTTTCCGTCTTTAAATCATTCCTTTACCTTTTTTGGTTTGGTTGGTTTTATTTTTCAGGGTGTAGAGCCTAGGGAAGGTGTGAAGAAGGGGCAGGCAGCACCCCTGAGATCACAAATCCAGATCCCAGCCTGGACACGGGGAGGATTTTTCAGATCTGGGCAGAGCAGCACCTTCAGGATGATGTGCTAGGGATCAAGGTTCCCATTTTCCCAGCTTTTTAGAGCAACCAGACACAAGAAATGGCACGGAGAGCATGAGGTGAGATCATGGCTGAGCCCGTTTGCTGGGTGAGAGCGAGGACTGTTTATTGGAGCTGTGTGCTGAGCTGGAACCATTGCTACAGGGGAACAGTGCTGAGGAGAGGTGCTGCAAAACGGGACAAATCCTGCTCCATCAGGACCCCTGGAATCAGTGAATGCCTTATTTCTGCAGATGACCTCTTCGTAATGCACCTCCAGGCCTGCTGGTTTCATTATTTTCAATTAATTTAAAACCCTTTGACCCAGGCCTAGCAAGATGCACAGCAGCTGCTGTACCAGTCATTCCCCACCACAGGGTTTGCAGAAATGAGCAGTCTGGGGAGATGAGATGCTTTTTGACCCTCTTCTGTTCAGGAAGTAACATCTCCTTAGCATTTGGTAACTTAGAAATGTAGGCAGCCCCAGTAAGTGCTCATTTTATAAGTGATACCTTCCTGACTACGTGGTTGTACCACTTGTGGGCAAACCAGAGCTGGAGTTTTTTAACAAGACATCTGGGTGTTTAGCATTTGGTAACTTAGCAGTTGGTAACTTAGCATTTGGTAACTTAGAAATTTGGTAACTTAGAAATGTAGGCAGCCCCAATCAGTACTCAAGTGATACCTTCCTGACTATGTGGTTGTACCACTCATGGGCAAACCAGAGCTGCCCCAGCCCTGTGGTGGCTTTAAAGCCTCCACCTGAAGCTTGCCAGGAGCAGAGTTGTTGCTGCTTTCAACTGGAGTTCCCCTTGTGGCTTTGTGCCTACAGCTGGGTTAAATAACTGCTACAGTGGCCAAAAAAAGAGCAAAGCAAAGTCACACTTGTGCTGCAGAACACTACCTGGCTAAGCTGCTGCCTGCATGCCAGCTTCCACCACCAAGAGCCTAAAGATTTATCTGGCTAACAGTAGCTTGCCTTACAGCTTTTGGCATCATTTCCATGTAAGAACTGACGTGGGGGCTTTGCAGACATCCCTGATGCTTTCAGAGAGGAAACACAGGGCCTGGGGACACATCCCGAGCTGTACTGCTAAGGCTGACTTTCAGGGGTTGGGGCTCAGCTTCTCAGCATCTGCATTAAGGGCTAAAATGTTGTGATTCTGACTTCCAGCAAGCCCAGTGTCTGCTGGAAGTTGGGTTTTGTGGGGGAGCATTTGTGAGATAAATAACTGACAGGAAAAGCAGAGGCATTGCTGCCAGCCCTGGGGAGGAGGGGGAATCCGGAGCTGAGTCAAGGGAGTGCTCCATGTCCGGAGGGGCCATGGAGTCCCCTCTGCTCTGGCATGTTCTGCGTGGCCACCAGACACCTCCCAGCAGTGGCCAAGCTAAACTCCAGGTGCAAGGCAGTGCTATCTCCCCACACAGCCAGCAGACAGAAGTGCTGGTGCAGCAACCCACCAGGGAGCAGGCAGGAAAGGGAAATTAAAGCTGACACACAATTAGAGTCAAGTGAGTCTGCAAGTGCTCCTGAAAGCCCATGGAAGGCAAATGGAAATCAGGCAGAAGCTATTTCCGGGCAGAATTTGGGGCTGAGAGAAGCAGAAATAGGTTTTTGCTAAGAACTAAATTCAAACCCTCCCAAAGAATCCAAACCCAGTGTTCAACACTTCTCGGAGCTGCTTGCTTTGTGCCAGCTCACACGCACTGAGCTGGCTGCAGAGCTGAAAGGAGGGAGGAAAAATAAAAAATTAATCAGGAAAGGTTTCTTGCAATTAGCTAAGACAGACCTACAGAGCTCTGCCTGACTTCCAGCCCAGGGAGCACTCTGGAATCTTAATGAAGGTGAAGGCAGGCGGAGGGGCTCAGCACCTTTGGAAAATCAGCCCACTTGTCTTGTGTGGATGCCACTGCCTGAGCTTGTTAACATTGGCACTTGTCTTGTAGGCAGCTGACAGCATAAACTACTGGATCTTCAACTCATTCATTGTGATGAGGCAGTGAGAGGGAAAATAACTGGAGGAAGGAGGGGAGCAGGAATTCAGCTATCTGAGCCAGTCAGGAGCTGCTGGCTACAGCCTGATAGGTGCTGCTGGGGACTCTCCTCTGGCTGCCTGCTCCAGCTTGGCAAAACCCTGCAAGCAAATGGAGAGAGGGTGAGCACAGGAGCTGGGCACTGCACAAACCACCACACGAGAGAGATCTGGAGCAGGTGAACCTGCAGGAATGGGATGGGAAAGGCTTGGCAGTCACATTGCATTAAGAGGCAGACAAAGCAGCCGTGCCTGCAGCAAGGCAGGTGCCCCTCTGCCTCCTCCTCTCCATCCCCAGGCAGAAGGAGGGAAGGAGACCCCTTCTCACAGCCTCAGTGCACTGCCAGCCTTTCAGGTTGCCACTGTGGCAAGTCCTGTCTCACCCACCAAATCATCAAACAGAACAAACCCATATCCTGCCCACTTCCTGCTGACTGAGCATTAACAGCTCTTTAGCTTTCCCAGTGGTTTTCACCTCCAAGGTCTTTATGAAAAGCAGCAAATGCCCCTGATGTGCTGCCACCAGCACCCACCCTGCAGCAGGTCAGCCCAGGAGCAAGGAGGAACTCACTCCTCATTGCCTTCAGGAGGACTCTTAACCTCAAAGGGATGCTCCTCTCACCACTCAGGCCTGCCCTGCACTTCTCTCCCCCTGTGAAGCCCACACAGCCCTGTTTATCACATTATGCCCAGAGATCCCAGCCCTAACCAAGACCCCTGGGAGCAGCTCTGGTGTTTCCAGCTCATTCTGCAACTGGGGTCACTGCCTCCCAGTAAAGCACCACAGGGACATCCTTCTGTGGGTCACTGGGTAAAGGTGAGGGTTAAATGTTCTTCATTCAGTGAACTCTGGGAGCTCTGATGCCAGCAGTGGTGCTGATGCTGTGGAGGGGCACTCACCTAGAAGAGCTTCTCGTAGCACTTGTCACAGTGGACGATGTCTCGGTGGATGAATATTTTATCCAGAAGATCTCCCATTGCTTTGTGGCAAATCCCACACTGCCAAAGGGAAAAAACACCATGGTGGGACAGTGACCAAAGTGCCAGGCAGTAAGGAGAGCAGGGAGGGAGAGGGAAACAGTCTGTATCATTCTGTAAAGGGGTGAGGAGGTCAAAGCAGTGACCTCTGAAGCTAAACTTTTCTACAACAAATGCCACTTCAGGTTTCCTCCTTCCACACTTAGTACTTCCACACCTTTCTTGTAAAATTTGCAGGGTTTGGGAGATGGCATTGAGACCTGCACTGGGGCACACAGGCCCCAAAGCAGCAAGGAAAGAGGGCTGCTATTCCACTCCATGACAATAAAGAATTCTCCTTGTTCTAATATTTGAGGAGCTGAAAAACCCTTGGGGACACAACTAACACTTTGGGGACTCTTTTTTGCCCCCCACATGGATGCAAGTGTTTGGCACACACTATATAGAACATGCTGAAAACCCAGGGGCAGAATTTGCACCAAGATTTCTGCTCCCAGCACTCCATTTCCCAGCAGCAGCTGGAAGGCAGGCAGCTCAGGGTGTTCAGCAGCAGGTAAGGGTGAGTTGTTGTCCTGGTTTGGGCCAGGATAAAGAGGATTTTCTGTCTGGTACTTTTGCTTTCAGCTCAGTCTCTTGTAAGGAGCTGCAGTTGCTGAAATGAACAGCAAGTTTCTCAGACAGTGGCTGCTTCTAGGACTGATCCCACTGATGTTTATAGTTACATCCAGAGCCTGGTGTGCAGAGCCAAGGCCACTCCTCAGCTCTGAGGAACATTTTACCCTCCAGGAGGAATAAAGAGGTCCCACCTGCAGCCTCCTTGGGGGAGGAAGGGACAAGAGAGATGCCAGAACTGACCAAACAGAGGATTCCATCCCATACACCTCATACTCAGGATAAATTTGAGGGATCACAAGGGTTTCCTGCTTCCTGCCCTTCCTGCCTTTCCTGCTTCCCTGTCTTCACCTGTCCCTGTTTGCTTCAGCATCCCAGGAGGATTCCATGCATTCCTCTGCCTGTGCTCCTGATCCATCCCAGCCTGAATCTCTGTGTTCTGCCTCCAGCTCCCAACTCCTGCTGACCCCAGGATTCCAGCCTGGACCTTCCCAGGGCTGCCCTGCAGCCTCGGGGGTGACGTGAGGGTTATTGGGGAAATAGGGGGGATGAACGTGGTATCAATTTCCCTGTATATTTGTATATATTCAGTAATTTTTCCTATTTATCATCACTGTTTCATTAAAGCTGTGTAGTTCGGTTTCCAACCCATCAGTCTCTCTCCCTTATTCTCTCTCCTTTCTTTATCAGGGAGGAGAGAGAGATTAATAGAGAGCAGCTGTCTCTCAGTTTAATTGCTGGGCCAGTGTTAAACCCTGGCAATTGTTTACCCTGAAGCAGTACTCGTGGCAGTAGATGTTGAGATGCTCTATGATGATCTTGGGGCAGTCTCGGATCTCACGGCTGCAGTAACTGCACAGAGGCTCAATGGACCTGTGAAGGAGAGGCTGTTATTTCACCACAGACATCCTAATATTCTAAATAAAAATAAAAGGCAAACCCTTGAAGTGATATCTGTTTAACAGTTTGCTAAAACAGTTTGCAGCCCCCGTGCTGTCCCACCTCTGCAGGGGAGTGCTGGCCAGGTAGCTGTAGGTGCCTCTCTCCAAATTGTTCAGATCCACAAGGCTGCCACTGGAGACAGAAGGAAAAACCAGCACTTGACACTGATCTGGGGGAAAAGCATCTCAACTGGAATCATAAATCATTAACCTAAAGTCTTAACTGCAGTGCCTTGGGGAGAAGGTTGGTTCTCCTTACCCAGCCCTGAGAAGCAGCTCTGCAGGGGTGGCCGTGTCCTGCTCCCTGCCCCACACCACATCTCTGAGGACCAGCTTACTTCTCTGGGGTCCTGCTGCCCCCATAATTAGCAGCTATTTGCTACTAAACTCCCAAATCCTGAACTATTCTGCAGGAAAAGGCAGGGAACACATCCTGCATCTCACCCAGCTGAGTGCTCCCCCTCTGCCTCCTGCTTGCCTGGGTTTTTTTCAGACACTGCAGCTCTACATTTATCCTTGGTTGCTGACACCTGCTTTGCTGACCCATGCTGGAGATTTATGGAGTCTGTAACCAGCTGCCACAGCAATGCCAGCACAGCACCAAAAGGGACTCCAGCAGGGAGGCATCAAACTGGGTGTTCACCAGTGGCTCAGTGGAAGCACAGAGGGGTCAGGTTCTGGTCTCAGTGGCACTGGTGCCAATCTGGAGCAGCTTTACTTAGCTCCCCCTGCACAGAATACAAAAAGCTGAAGTTCTAAGCCTGAAAATGCCATCTTAGCTTTTTCCAACTCACAAATAAGTGCCCTGAGCATGAGCCCTCCACCTCCATGCTTCCCCCACCAGCTCCAATCGTTCCTTCACATGTGCAAACACACAGTGAACCCTGAGAGAGCCCCAAAACCTGCAGGGTAGTGTTTGTTAGCACCCAGTCACCCACCCCACTCAGAGGGGGAGCTGTGGGATGGGTGTCCTCCAGCCACCACAGGGACTCCTCCTCTGTGTCCCCACAGCAGCAGATGCTCTGCCCACCCAGTGGCACAATCCCTCCAGGGCTCACACCCAGAGGGGATGCTGATGCAGTGCTGCTTGTTGCAGCTCAGGAGCTTGCTGGGTGTGTGCTGGCTGGCAAAGCCACCCACTGGTGATGGGGACACCCGTGGGGAGACACAGGACCAGCTCTGGAGACTCCTCGTACCTGGCGTAGCGTGGGGAGGCTGCCAGCCCGCTGGTGTTCACGTACTCCTTCACGAAGAGGACCCCTTTTCTGGGAAGGGAGGGGAACAGAACCAGAGGAATTTGCATTAGAAAAGGCTGGAGCTAAGGAGAGGCAGCACCAGGGACCCCACGTGTGCACTGGGACACCTCACACGCGTGTGAAAAGGCACAGAGCAGGCACTGCTCCTGGGTAAAGACTGAGCACTGCTGGTAAGTAACACCTGGCAGAGCCTCTAATTACCCCACCAAAACAAACCGAGTTCACTCAAAAGAATGGGGTGGATAATGTCAGCCTGTCAGCCAGGTACCCCCTGCTTTGGGAGGGTAAAACTCTGGGTTTCACACGGTGTCTGGGTTATGCTCACACTCAGCATGCAGGGAGCTGAGGTGCTGCCCGGGGACACTGAAACCCCCTGGCACAGCCCTGCTCTGCCCCTGGGACAGCCCCAGCCCTTGCATCCAGGAGAAATCATTGGGTTTGGGGGATGCTTTGTGCCTGCAGAGCTGACCTTTCTTGCACATCCCTCCCTCTTTCCGATTGGGGTTTCTCAGTGACACAGCCCCAGCTCTCTGTCTGTCTGTCTGTCTGTCTGCCAGGGGACACCCCGTGCCCACTCATTAGCCATGAAATGCACTAATCAGGCTCTTTCTCCACGGTGCTGGGATTAACCCTCTCTTCTCCTGGGAGCAGACTAATCCATGGCACAGGTTTGGTTTTACCTGAGCATCAACACTCAAGGGTTTCAGATGAGTCTCCTGCTTAGCCAGGTGCTGTGGTAAGCACAGCCAGGAGGACCCAAATATTGTCCCTCAAAGCCTTTTTGCTGACTTCTCACCACTTCAAGCCCTCTCTAAACTGTTAAAACTGTTTCATCAGCTAAAAGCAGTTTTCAGCCCCGAGGTGATGAGCCAGCCCCACCAAAAGCTGACACAGTGCAGTATGGAGAGTGCTCCCTTGCTCATGATTGACAAGCAGAGTCTTCCAGGAGCCCCACACCTGGGATCCTGCTCTCGTGTGTCCCTCCAGCTACATCTTGTGGAGGATTCATAATTTAGCCTCACTAAAGAGAACATCCAGGTGTGTCCCCCCAAGAAAAAAAAAAAAAAATAAATAAAGGGCACCTGGAGAAATACCCAGCTCAGGTCTCCCTGCTGGGTGGCTCTGGCCACTGTGGCAGTGTCTGTGCTCTTAAAGGCAGCAAGGGCTGGGTGGGTGAGTGGGAAACCTGGGGGTCAGTGGGAGGGGGTGAGCACCCGTGGCTCTTTACCCGGCAGTGCTGGGCTCGGGCTGGTACCCAGAGGTGGCTGAGCTGCTGTGTGGTAAGGTGGCCATGGGGCTGCAGAGCCTCTCACTCGAGCTGGAGAGAAGCCTGGTGGGAGAAAGAAAAGGTGCTGGGCAGTGGAAACATGAGCCATGAGGTGAGGCGAGCTGGCACCAAGGCAAAACCCCCCACTGCTGTTAGGAGGGTGCAGTATTAACACCCTCACCCATACAGATCAGTTCATCTTTAGCACAGACCACAAGGGCTCTTTTCTCTTTTTACAGCAGGACTGCCCTGGAGAAGTGATTTGGGAAAATGTCATTTATAGGGCCATGGGAGAAAAGATAAATAAGATCTTCAAGTGAGTGCAGGCATTGAGTGAATCATGTAACTGGAATGGGAGCAGCTACAGAGAGAAAGGGGACACAGCAGCCTGCAGGAGAGGAGGAGATGGGGACACAGTGGCCAGGGTCCAACAGACTCAATCATTTCAACAGCTGCAGAAGGGAGAAGTGGGCAAGAGTCACAGCTACTTAAAATGTTTTCTGAAAAAAAGCTCTGTCTATCCCCTCAGCAGTGAGATCTTGCAGGGATGGAGCTGATGCCTGGAACCACTCCCAGGCCATCCAAGGATCTTGTGCCTCCTGTTCACACCCACAGCATTCTTCCCTGGACAGATCCAACACCCAGACCTGGGCTGGCTCCTCCATACTGTGCCACACTGTGTGTGGATGGGCTGACACCACCAGGAGAAAGCCCAGGGAAATGGCATTTCACACTGGAACCCCCCCAGCCCCTTCCAGCAGCCTTGTTCTAGCACCAGTCCAGTCACTGACACTCTGCAGACAGTGACTTTCTCTCAACATCTCTTTGGTTTTTGGTTTTTTTCCTGTAGCCTCTGCAAAGGCAAATTTCTGGTTGAGATTGGGCAGAGCCAGGAGCAGCCTCCTCCTGTCACTCTGTTCTGGCAGCCCCCATGGTGAGAAACCTCCAGAGCTGGATGTGTCCCAGCCCTGTGCTGGGCAGGAGGGTTTTAGGAGTAGCTCTGTGCCTCCAGGTCACACATCCACTCCCAGGAAACCATTCATCTCTCTCTCAGCTCTTGGCTCTGCTCCCTGGCTCCTTTTCCACAGCATTTTGATGGAGTTTTATTCCTCACCACCACCAGAGCCACCCCTTTACCTGGTGCTGTTATAGTTTAAGCTGTCCATGTAGAATGGCACCCTGTGGCTCCTTGGGGACATGGACATGGTGGTGTCCCTGGGGAGGAGGGAGTCATGGCTAAGGAGGGAAGGGATACAGTCTCACCACTGAACCTGAGCCCAGGAGGGATTCTCCCAAGTGGTGAGGATCTTCTCTGAGTGTCTGCTTTGCCTTCTTACCGTGGGGAGTTAAATTCACAGTGTGCCCAGGCACTAGTGCTGTCATATCTGCTGCTCCTAGGGCTGCTTCTGCCATCATAAACTCTCCCTTCATAATCTGGGGTAGCTCTGCCAAGGAAGCACAAAGCCCTGATTACTTGGTACCAGGAGCCACTCAAGTCCCCACATTGCCTTAGGAATATTTGATCATCTCAGCAGTGGCTCTCGGGCTGATTCTCCCTTGGCTCTGCCCATCTCACCCAGGCTGGGTCCTGCAGCAGGAGACCAAAGCTCCTGGGCTCAAAATCCAAGACTTGAGCATAAAGCTGAGGCAGTTCCTAGCTGGACAGATCTTTACTATTATTTCCTTCCCCAGTGCTCACCAAACCCCCCCCTGCCCCATCTGCAGGTGTCAAGTGCTGCCTGCCAGGCCTGTCCATTTGCCCTTTTCCCCCACAAAACTCATCCTGGCAAAGGCTTTGACTTGTGAGCAGAGCTTCAGCCCTTTCAGTGGGGAAAAGGAGCTTACAGCTCATGGTCATTCTTCCCTTGCTCGTGCCCTGGGGCACAGATGATGTTTATATTGTACCTCAGCACTTCTGATTAAAGCTCCAGGCAAATGCATAACTTAAACAGAGCTGGGAAGGGAAGCACTGGAAAGCTGTGCTGCCCTGAGGAGAGAGAGAGGGACAGCCTGAGCTGATAAAACCCCTGCTCTGGGCAAGACATGATAGCAGCCCTAGGGCAGGAACCAAATGTGAGTTCCCTGCACTGCAGAGAGAAATGTCAGCATCCCACAGCCCCAGGGGGGATGGAGCCATCAAATATTTCTGTCCCAGCAGCTTTCCCTGCCTCCACATCCCATGCCCAGCCCCTTACCTCCTGCTGCTGAGCATCTGGCTGTCCACATAGGCTGGGATCCTGTGGCTGGGTGCCTGCAAGCTGCTGGGGAAGGGCTGGGTCTCGTAGACACTCTCTTTTGAGCTGAAGTTGGACCTGCTGGGCAATCAGAGCCACTTCAGCCTTAAAGCCAGAGACTTTACCTGCTATGAGCAGCTCACACCAGGGCTGGGAATTTGCTGAGGCTGCATCATGTCTCTTCCTGCTGGGAATGGGTGCCCCAGGTCAGGGGGAGCAGCAGAGGTGTCTGAATCCTTCCCTCACCTACACACAGGCTGAATTCCCAGCACAGGGAAATGCTGCAGGATTCAGCACTCATCCAGGTTAATCTGTTCACTGAAGTGGAGTTCCAGCAGCCACACGTGGCTGGAATCCCAAACCTGATATTCCTTGTGTCAGCACCATTTGATACCACCAGGAACTTGTGCACTGCTCCAGGACTTGAGGCAGGAAGTCTCAAGAAGCAGGAGCAGCAAAGGGTGAGGATTTTGGAGCCATCGATGGGAAATGGGATAGGGATATCAGGGATAGGGATATACAGAGGGATGGTGCCCCTGTACCTGGGTGCCAGGGGGGTGGGCTCACTGTGCCTCCAGTCTCCCAGGCTCTCAGGGTGACTCTGGGTGGGGGGACAAGGTTGTTCTTCACAAGCTGGAGTGATCCTGGTCGGGGAGGAACAGGCCTGTTAACACCTTTAGCCCACGTGTCTAAACCTGCTCGTGCAGTAAGCTCACAATTATTTTGGTTCCTGACTTCAGCAGCCCAGAAATGAGCATTTGCTCTGCCTCTGGGAGGGAAGACAGGAGGTGTGTGAGCAGCAGGGCAGCATCCCTGGTGCATCCCTGGCTCCTCACCTTTCCTGGCAGGGGTCAGCTTCCTTCCCAGGGGTCTCTGGAGCAGTGATGCTGCTTTCTCTGGGCAGAGAGCTGGACCTGCCAGGACAGAAGAGTGCTGTAGTCTGCAGAAGTGCCACTGCCCAGCAACGTGCAGGAGGAGGGGGATACAACCCCTGTGAATCCCCTGCCACATGAAAAGCACAATATCCCTGCATGGGAATGGCAGATAACCCAGAGAGAAGTGGAAAAAAGGAGTGGGAAAATGCAAATATTTTTAAAAATAAGGCTGAAAGAAATTAAAAATAAGAGTAAAGCTCCTGATGAGCACTAGTTATCTGTTTACTCCTTCCAAACTGGACATTTTAACTCTGGTCATTTAGTTAGGACCATTATGGGTTATCCAGTACCCCTGCCCAGTCCTCACTAACCACACACTCTGCTGTCCCACCAGGCATCTCCACACGTGTGAGGAAAGCTTGGTGACCCCAGGTCCCAACACAGCATCCTCAGCCCCTTCTCCAGAACCCCCTGCAGTAAACTCCCCATCCTCTTCCACCAGGAAAAGCAAACCCATGATTTTTCTTGCCTTCTTGAAGTGACTCCTTCCCTCTACACACCAGGGGGGAGCCCCTTGTTGATGTCCATGCTCCCAGTGGGGCTGCCCCTGAAGCCCAGCACAGCCCTGGGGGAGCAGAGCAATCCCTTTACCAGCTGGGGTGAGGATGGGTTCCCCACTCTCACACATGCATGAGGAAGGCAAATTTAACCACAAGCCTCAGCTCTTCAAATGTAGGGGGAAAATACTGCCAAAAGCAAAGAAATGAGTCCCCAGGGTCCCTGCATTGGGACGTGGAGCCCTGTTTTTCCTGAGGCAGGATGAAGGCACCAGAACAGGCACCACAAACCCTCTGGAGTCACAGGTGAGTGGGAAGGAAAATGATCCTAGGCCAGGGTGAGCAGAGCACAGCCAGAGACCTGGCAGTGGCTGGGGAAGAGCCTGGGAATCCCAGTCCTGATATTCCCTTTGTCAGCATCATTTGGTACCACCAGAAACACAGGAATGTGGGGGAAGACAGCTGGGGAAGTGACCCTCATCCCACAGGAAGGGGCAGGAATGCTCTGCTGCCTTACCCAGGCATGTTGGGAGGCTCTGGGTGGGCATCCTGGGCAGGAGGTTCTTGTCCCTTCTCACTATGGCTGCTTGAGTCCAAAAACCTAAAATAAAAACTGTGTTTAAGGCACGGGGCAAAATCATGCTGGGGGGAGCAGACATCCTTCCCCTAGACAGGAAACCATCAGGCAGGGAGCAGGAATTGGCCCAGAGCTATTCCAAGGCACCCTGGTACCAGGGTGAGTCCTGCTAAGCACTTACCCTGGGGTCAGCTCGGGTTTACACTCCTCTGAGGGCCATGTCTGCTCCTGCCTCCTGTCCCTGGGGGTGTTCCCCTCTTTGAAATCTTGGGAAGACCTGGAAAAGGAGGAGAAATCTGGCTCAGGACTGCCAGGCACCAACACCTGAGACTTGAGTGACAACAGAGGGAGTCTGAACAGCTGCAGCAGAGCAAAACCTTTCCTCCCCCTGACCACAGACTCATCCTGCTTGAAAAGGACCTTCAAGAGCACTGAGTCCAACCCCAGTCCTACAGCACCTTCACCACTGCAGCATCCCAATGTCTGTGAGGCTGTCAGCACACAGACCTTTAGCACACAACCAGCCCCTCTGGGGTTCTGTTTGCTTGGCTGCTGGGACTGGGACCCTGCTGGGGGAGCACTGGGGCTGCCTCCAGCAAGGCTGCTGGGCACACAGTGCTGCAGAAGTGAGGGGGATGAGGATGAGGATGATGACAAGAGTTGTTTGGCTGTTTTGCTTGGGAGTTTTTAGAGCCCTTTTAGAGCCCTTCGCCACCTCTGCACTAGGATTTCAAAATCCAAAGGACTCCAAAACTGTACCAGCCCATGCAAATGGGCCCCCAGGAGAGGGCCCCCCAATTGTCCTACAGCCCCAGCTCCTGCCTGGCTCCCTGCCTCCTGCCAAGGGAGAAGGAGGGGGTGATGAGCACTCCTATCCCCCTCTAAAGGGAGACAGAGCTGAGCTGTGCCAGAGGCAGCAAGGCCAGGGGCTGGGGAGATGCTGGGGACTGCTGCCTGGCTGCAGGAGAGAGCTGCTGAGATAAGTGGCCCTCAGGGTGTGGCTGTCCTCAGCAATGGGTGTTTCAGCAAGCAGAAGAGATCAGCAAATGGGGGGGCAGCCCCCCAGGTCCTTACATGGCTTCACCCCAGTAAGGTTTGCTGGGTGCTGGGGCCTCAGCCTTGCTGGATCTGCTCCCCTGGCTGCTGCTTCTCTCCTCGTAGCCCAGGACAGATCTGAGCAGCAAAGAAAAGCCCATTACCTCTTCATCAGCTGGCACAGCAATCCTTGCACCTGCTCACCAGGTCTGGGTCAGTCCCTTCCATTCCCTGCCCCACACCAGGATTTTCCCCCAGGGATCATGTTTAGGCTACAGCTGCATTTCAGTGAATTTCAACTCCTTTGCTGCCACTCCAGCATTCCACTGGATCAGCACTGAACCCCACCAAGCACAGAAGCACCAAGGGCAGAAAACAAGCTGGGGGGCTTGGCTGTTATCATTGAAAATGGAGGCAAGATACAGCTCAAACCTCTTGGGGTTTTTTTTTCCAAGCTGTGCTGAAAACCTCAGCACAGTTGCCCTCAATCTTGGGACAAAAGAGGTGAAAAGCAGCCTCCTTCCTGTGCCTGCCCATTCAGATTTCCCTTAATCCTCAGGCCACTAAATTTACCCCACTCCTACCTTTTAAAGGAATATTCTCTTTCCTCTAGGTGCACAGGGGCTCTCTCAGGAGGAGGAAGCAAGCTGGACCTGTCAAAAGAAGGAAGGAATCTAAAGCTTGAGAACCTGCCAGAGGCTTCAGGGGGGGCTTGTATGAAATAACAAACACTGCACTTTGTATGAGTCCAGAAAACACAAAGTCATTTTCTCCAAGAATTGATTTCCCTTCAGAAAATAACATTTTCCCTCTCTCTTAATCCAGAAGAATAGATGCTCCTAGTGGAACTAATGCAGTTACTTGGCCTCAGTGCACTCACACCCTGGATCCAGGACTTTCCTGTCCTGTCAGAGCATCACACACGTGGGACAAAGCACAGGGACTTTGGGGAAGGCATTCCTACACCTCTAGCAGCACCTCTAGGTCTTGGGCTTGACACCATCCTGCTGGGAGCCTTTGAGATCCTCCTCACCTCAGCCAGGAGGTCTGAAGATCTCATCTGCCCACCTCAGGCCCTCTGGGTAAGGCAATACATGGAGTCAAGCCCCAAAATAATGGACTGAAGTCAAAATAATGGACTAAAGTAAGTGAAGGAAGCAGCTTTGGGAAGATCAGTGTGTCTGCTCTCAGCAGCAGCAATGCCTTCCTGACTCTGCCCCTGACAGGCTCAGGGGAACAGAGCTGTCCTAAAAAGCACACAGAAAAGGGATGCTTTGAGATCAATGCTAAAAGCAATAATGAAGCTGCTGCATCTGCTTCCAGGCTGCTTCTGTGGAAAGAAGTTGGTGTGTGACAGCAAAGCCCTTCCCACTGCTCCCCTGGTTTTGTTTCCCACTTGGGATTTGCTGCCAGCTCCTCTCTGGAGCAGTTGCTGATCCTGCCCTCTGGCTCTGACCTTGCAGGTGCAGCCTTTGCATCCTCCAGGCCCTGAGAGGTCCCACAGGGAAGGTGCAGCTGGTCTGAAGCCTCTGCTGGGCTGTCCCTGCAACCAGAGTTGGGCTTGGTAAGAGAGAGAGGTTTGGGGGTCACAGAGGGAAGCTTAACAAGTTGGAGAGGAGAGCAAGAAGCACAACCACCAAAACCTGGCATTTTCCTGCCTCAAACACAACAGCTTTCCCTCTTTCCTGCTCAGCTCAGCACATTTCCTGCAGCAGACCTGAAGGGCAGAGACATAAATCCAACCAGGTCCTGCTGCTGCCTGGCAGAGCTCAGCCCATGTGGGGCCGGTGGATCAGGTCGAGGCCCTCTCTGCAAGTGCTGCTCCCAGAACACCTTCCCTGGGCAGTACTGAGTCAGGAAAGGAGCCCCCTCACCCCAAAATCAAGAAGAAAAAGTGAATTTTACAGCCAACAAGTTTACACTTACTTTGGTGGGTAAACCCCATTGTTGACTTCTGTGTGCTCAGAGTAACTGGAAAAGAGAGAAAGCAGCTTTAGAAAGCAGCTTTGCTTTGGGTGATGTTCTACCATTATTTTCTTATGCAAAAAAAAAGAGGGGAAGAGACCCCTAAAGCTTCCCAGAGATGTTCCTCAGGGGATTTCTGCAAGGGAAATGCCAAGAAGGTTCAGGGCAGCTCTGTGTGCAGGAAATGAAACACCAGGGAGCATCCAGTAAGTGCTCAGCACCACCCATGGGATGGAGGGATTCAAGCCAGGACTCCTCCAAAATACCAGAGGGATGTCCTGCAGCATCACAGGCACCTGCACACCCAGAGGGGAAGGAGCAGCCCTGACATTTATACTCTGACAAAAACCAAACCAAACCAAACCAGAGCTGCATTCCAGAATTGGTTTGCATTTGGGAAAAAACACAGAAAAGGCAGAAATTACTCAGGAAAGTGCTTATTTTTTAGTATCACTGAAACTAGATAAAAAACCTGGGGAAAAAAAAAAAAAAACTCTTTTATTGAAGATGGCCATGTTTCCTTTTTTACAGAAGCTGCTGCAGTTCTGCCCAGCACAGACTGTGTTTTCCCACCAGTGAATACCCATCCAGAGTGTGCAGACAGCTCCAGAGGAGCAGTTTGTGGTTCCCAGGTTATTTCCAGGTTTATGATTTATTGGCTGGAGCCTCTGAAGGAATTTCACACTAACTCCTACCTCCCATTGCTGGAAACCAGGGGTGCTCTGGGGGCCAGGTCATCCCATGGGAGTGGCTCAGCCTTTTCCTTAGGAGGCTTGTCACTAGGAAAAAAAAAAAAAAAAAAGGAAAATTCCAGTGAGATGTGGCTTGAGAGCAGTTACAGTGCAGCATGGAGGCTGGGGATGGATGTGCAGGAGGAGCAGAGCATGGGGCTCACTCCAGAGAGCTGGGCAGGAAGGGCCAAGCTGAGCATGAGGGGGCTGAGTACAGGAATGGGGACTCAGAGAAATGGGTTGTTCCACCCAGGGGGTGCTGCTGACCCCTTTTGTGCTCAGGGACCCTACAACAGTTGTGCTCTCTCTGCTCCTGGCCCCAAAAGGTCTTCCCACAGGTCCAGCAGCTGGAGCCCACAGCCCTCACCCCCCCCAGAGCTGCCAAGCTGTGTGTCTGGCTCCTTCCTTTCCCCCCAATTATTCTCCCTCCAGTTTTAGGTGCCTTAAGTAATGAGGCATCCTTTAATTTCTCTGGCTCCCAATTAGGAGCAGCCCTGTGACCCCCCTGCCCCCAGGGAGCACAATGAGTGTCTTGTGCCCAGCCTGGCCCTGCTGGGACACACAAGGAGATATTTATGGCCCCAGCTGAACCACCACGACAACAGCCCAGCCTCTGCTCTTCCCTGCAGCCTGGGACAGCAGTTTGGGAGCATTTTGAGCTTTATCTTCAGTGGTGGAGGTGGAGAGTGAGTTGCACACAAGCTGCAGAAACCCCTTTGGTGAATGTGTGACACCACACAGTGTCCCAGCTCTGTCCCTGGTGTGTCCAGCACCCACACCCGTGCCTCCAGGTTCCCAGACTGCTCCTTCTTCCTGAGGTTTCACTCCACACAAGAGTTTTTTCTCCTTTCCCATTGTCCAGGCACCCCTTCAGACTTCCTACAGGGTGCAGAGGACCAGAACCAACGTGAGCAGGAGCCACCAGAAACTGGGGGCCCACACATCACTTGGAGGTGGCAGAAGCTCCCCAGGGAAAGGGCAGTGGGAAGGCAATTGGAGCCATAAAAATAAAATAAATGCATGAGGTGACCCTTTAAGGACTGAGCCAAAAAGAGGAGAACCCTGGAGGGAGGTGAGAAGTGGTGACCTGCAACTGATGCTCCTGGAGAGCAGCCCAGGACTGGAGGGATCCCCTCTGCCTGAGACCCCCAGCTCAGGAATCTGCTATCCCTGAGCTCCAAGCAGGGTTATCCCTCAGGAATCTGCTATCCCTGAGCTCCAAGCAGGGTTACACCTCAGGAATCTGCTGTTCCTGAGCTCCAAGCAAGGTTATCCCTCAGGAATCTGCTGTTCCTGAGCACCAAGCAGGGTTACACCTGCTGCTTCAGCAGCACCAGCCTCAGCCCTTCTCCATGTTTACCCCTCCCCATGCTGTGTCACCATCTCAGAGGAGGATTTCCCTCGAGGGGCCTGCCTGGTGTCACCATTCCTGCAAGGAAAACAGCAATTAGGAATGAGGAATGGAGCTGGGGGGGCAAGAAGGAGGCAGAGGAGCTGCAGAGCACTTGTTGGGTGCAGTGGTGTGAGAGGGGAGGCATTGAGGGGACAGAGCCCTGAGGCTTTAGGGCTCATTTCTCATCTGAAAGAACTGGGCAATGTGGGAGGGCACAGAGCTTCCATCTGGGGATGTTTCCTCCCAGATTGTTGCTGCTTTGGCAAAGTGCTGCTCTCTGAGGTTCCCTTACTGGAGTATTTGTTGTTCTGTGGCTCTGCTGTGCCCAGAACAGTCCTGGGGAAACACCCCCAGAGCCCAGCCTGGTGGCATCTGGGACCTTTAGGATGAGCCAGGGCCAGCAGAGTCACCTGAATTCAGCAGCAGTGGAGATTCTCTCTGGAGTGTCACTCAAGGATGTGGCTCTTGGGCTCTCGCTGCCTCTTTCAGAGCTGCAAGAGAAGGCAAAGAAGAAAATTTGTGTCAGTCCTGAGCAAGGCAGCTCCCCCCTCCCTGCAGCTGCCCAAGATACTCCTGCACTGAAGTGTTGTTTGCTGGGAAGAAGTAAAATGGAAAACAAACACCAGGGGTTTCAATATATTTTCCAACAAAGTCATCTTATCAGAAGCAAATCTGTAAATTAAAGCATTGCTGTTGCCAAGAATAAACCCAACAGAACAAGGTCAGTCACCCACCCAGTGTCTGCAGTGCTGGGGAAAACCATTTCAACTTTTTATTTTGTTATTACAGTCATGAATTCAAAAAGCCAAAAGTTGAAAGCAGCAGAAAATGATTCCCCTAAACATATCTGGTGAGAAAGAGTTGAGCATGTTTGGGTTTTTCCCTTGCACTTCTACCAGGATGCTGTCACCTCCTTGCAGGATCCAGATCATGGATTTCAGACCTAAAACTTTTTTATAAAAACAGCTGCCTGCATCTAAAAAAAAAAAAAAAAAAGTCTCCTAGGTACAAGGGTGACAAATTTGCTTCATTTCCATTCCCTGAGGGTGCCCACAGAAATCTCTGCAAGAGCTCTCCAAGCCCTCCTGGCTGTGTTCTAACACTTACCTGGAGGGAGCTGCTGCTGCTCCTGTCTTTGCCTCATTCCAGGACAACCCAGAGGTATTTTTGCTGAGCCCATTAGTCCTGATAAAAAAAAAACAAAACCAAAAGAGTGGCAAAGCACTAAAGGCAGCAGACTGAAGAATGGATTTCACTCTGTGCACGTGTGTAATGTGTGAGGAAAGGAGGGAAACTCCTCAAACCTGCCCCACAATGGCACCAAGCTGCTACCAAAATTGATGAGGTCAATGACTGTTTTATTTTTCAATCAATTATTTTATTTTTCATCCTGAAAAATAAAAGCTTGTGGGGCTGAAAGGCCTCATCTCTTGGACTCCCTGAAGCTCCTCGTGCTGCTGCCTGGCACCAAACCACCCCTCTGAGCAGGGACAGGGAGCTGAGTCCCAGATTAAATGAATCTGCTTGAAAACAGAGATGATTCTCCCTCCTGGGGACAAACACTTCTGCATGCTGGTGGTCTCAGGCAGCCCCAGTGCCAGTGGAACCAGGGAGGATGTCACTGATGTCCCTTTACACCAGAGCCAGCCCATGCCCAGGCCTCTCTGGGGCTCTGCCAAGCCTTGGGCTTCTTACAAGCTCGTGGAAGGGTCTGGGGGCTTGAAACAGGGCTGACATTTCCCATCAAAGCCAAGATCAATTTAAAGATAATGAACCTCTGAAACCTCTCAGGTCACACCTATCTGTTGCTATCAGGGCAGAATAATTAAATCTAAGGTCTAACAAAAGCAGGGAGCTGGCTCAGGGGACTGGAAATAATGAGGGATGGAGTGTTTCATGTCTAGGTGATGGGGTCAGGTCCCACAGCCCAGGCTGCTTGTACCAGAAAATCATCATTATCTGATGGCTACTGGATGGGGAGGTGAGCTCATCTCAGCCTGCTCCAACTCCTCCTGGGAGTTGTCTTTCCAGAGGTGCTGCCAGGCTCATTCCTGGGGCACGTGAGCCCCTTGAGGTGGGACAGGAGTCAGGAGAGGGGTCCTGAGCCAGGTTTACACCACACAGCTCACAGGGGAGTTGTTCAGTGCAGTCTGACACCTCCCAGGGCTGCTGGTTGGGTGCTTGATGACCCCCTGGCCCCAAGCCTGCCCATGTGTTTCACCCACTGAGCCAGCCCCATTTTTCATTCTGGATCCTTTCCCATTTTTGCAAGCAATAGGCACTCAGGATTTTCTGAGGAGTCTCTTTTTGGCAAACCTCCCTCTCCAGCTGTGGTCAGATGGTTGTCTGCAAAGATGGGGAATCAGGCTGCCCTGAATGAAAAGCCAGTCAGCAGCTCAGTGCAGGGTGGGGTAAATACCTGTTGTCATCTGCTGAGGACCTGCAGGAACCAGACACTGCTGAGCTCCTCCTCTGCTGTCCTTCCTCTTCTTCTATCTCAATCCTTTCAGAAGGCAAAAAGAGTCACAAATATGGCCCTGGTTCCTGTTCCCCACTGTGCTAAGCCAGGCACTTTTTCCCTAAGCCATGTTTTCCTTCTCTTGCCCTTCAGGGCAGGATTTTCCTGCTCCTCATGCTCCCTGTGCTCTGCTACTGCTGAGCCCAGCCTGATGTGAGCAGCACAGATCTGTGGGGTGTTCCTCTAGCAGCCACTTTACAAAGAGCATCAGCTGAGTGCTTCTGAGCACTCTGAGCATCATTTCCCTATCACCCTGACTGCCTTAGAAGACAAATGTCTGCAGAGGATCCTCCCTCCCTCCCCCTGGGAGAAGGAAGGCAGAAGAATGAATGAGTCTCTCCTTGTTTCAGGTTGTCCATCACCCAAAGCCTCCTCAGGACTCTGTTCTTGGTATTTACAACACTGTGGGCTCTCAAAAACCAGTGTGACTCAGCCCAGAGCATCCCTGCAAGGGGACTGTCCCTGCTCTGCTCCCAAACACCCAGGGACCTCCTGGCCCAGCAGTTGACATCAGCCCCAGGACAGCCCACAGCCAAACTTCCAGGGGGTTGGTGACCTACCTCTTGGCAAACAAGGGTGGAAATTCTTGTGTTGGGCTGCTGCAAAGGAAGCATAAAGGCACCAGTTGGAAGGTTGGAGGTAAAGACACACCTTGGGCAGGGGCAGCTCCCCCATCCCTGACCCATCCCTGACCCAGATGATGCAAGGTGTTAGGGTCAGGTGCTCAAGTTCTGCAAATTACAGAGCAGAGGTAAATAAAAACAGGAAGAGCAGCTGGTTAGGACGTGTGAAGTGAAGAAGCTCCCCTGAAGGGCCTTTTTAATTGCACACCTTCCTCCTGGCTGTTTTTCCTCCTGCCTCTCTCTGTCTCCCACCAGAGGAAGCAGCAGCCAGCACGGGCACCCCCACAGCCCCTGCCCAAGCACTGCTCTCCTCCTGGCACATCCCTTCCCTGCTGCCTCCTGCTGCCTCTTTGGGTCACCCTGAGTCCTGTCAAGGGGAAAAGGATTTCCAGGGAAAGCAGAGCTGCCAAGGAGTCACTGGGGTGGCTCCTGGGAGAGCAGAGACCTTGGAAATCTGCTTTATTTTCCCTCCCAGGAAAGAGATGGACAGCAGAGCCTTGAAGATCAGTAGCTCCCACACATCCTCCACATTCCTGTTACACCTCCACACGTTGCTGTAAGGTTCCTTTTCCCCACAGAACCATTTGGAAGCCACAAGCAAGGTCAAGGTCTTGTCCACCTGACCTCGTGCAAACACAACGTGAAGGCACACTGCTCACATGATCCATGCTGGATGCAGCTGGTACCTGCTCTGATTTTCCCCTTGCAGGCAACAAAACGGGACAGAGCAGAATTAAGACCTGATTCTGAAATCTGAAGTCTTGATTGCAGGCTCAGGGACTGCCCTGGCTTTTATCCTCCTGAAATTTCACCCCTCTCAGCAGGGAAGAATTCCCAAGACTCTTTCCCAAGAGTTTTCCCAGCTCTGCAGATAACCTTGGCCCTTCTCTAGGTCCTTTTCCCTCCTTGGGAAGGCACCCATCACCTTGGGCCAGGCCAGCTCTGCCCCTCTGACCCCAGACTCACCCATTGCTTTTCTTGGCTGCCGAGAGGACGTACGCCCGTTCCCTGCTGGCAGAGCTCCTCAGGACACTGTTGGCTGCCTCTGTCCTGAGAGGAAGGGAGGGATGGGGTCACCTTCTGCTCATGCTCTTAGTGAAGGCTTTGCTGGCCCTGACAGAGCTCCCACGCTCTGGGGAGCAGAAAGCCAGCCAGAGCTAAGAGGAGGAAGAGTGCTCCCCTTCCTCTGTCGTGCTGGGCACCACAGAACTCCACGTGGATGTAAAAACCCCCTAAAAACCCCAAAATACTTCCTTGTCCAGGAGGGCAGAGGGATTTCCCCTTCTGGAGACCTGTGCACAGGGCAGGGAAGGGGCTGGGGGTTTTGTGGGTGAGATGCTGGCTGGGCTGCACGAGTCCCTCCAGACACCAGAACCACCAGAAGCTGGACCAAGGGAGGAGTGCAGAGCTCTGGAACCACTTCCCTTGGTTCCTCCCCAGCAGGCAAATTACCAAGTTCTCATTTGCCCAGGTCTGGTATCTGAGGAAAAGTATCTCCAGAAACCTGTCTGGAAGCTGGGAGGCTGTTGGCTGCATCAGGTTCAGAGCTGCCACACAGCAAAGCCCCTTCCAGCCCTGGGGGAGAACAAGAGACCTGGATGCAGCTGCAGGACCCCAAAAGGTCCAGACTGGAAGGCACAGACAGGGGCTGTGGGCTCCTCCTGGGCTCCTCCTGCCTCTCTGCCTTTCCACAGAGACACTGCACTGCTGATGGGCTCCCCAATCCACTCCCTGCTGCCAAATTAATTGGGGGATGCTGTCAGGTTGAATCATGTCAGGCTTTTAATTATATTTTGTTGGGAGTGCAGTCGCCTGTGGGCAGAGATGCCTTCTGTGGAGAAATATCTGCTGCTTATTATTATTATTATTTTATTGCAATCAGCCCTAATGGCTCAGCTACAGCCATCATCAAGCTGACCCCTCAGTGAGGATGAGTTAAACTGCAACAAGTCCCCTTGTCACTGCCCCTGCCAGAAGCAGTGGTTACCTGGAGGCCATACCTCTTTTTGTGCTCATCTGGAGAAAAAGGGGCATCCTCCTCCTCTGTATCTGCTGGCTTCTGCTTGACATTATAGGGAGCTCTGAGACAGAAAGGGAAGAGGCAGGGTAAGGCTCCTCTGGACTTCTGCAGAGGCAGCAGAAGCAGAACTGGAGGTAAATCCCAGGGCAGAGCATGTGGGGAAGGGTTCAGACTCTGGAAGGGTTGCAGCCAAGTGTGGAAGTGTCCTGGCTTGGGCACTTGCATTTGGGGCACACCTATCCCTGTAGGACTGGGGGGTTTTTTTCCTCAGTAGAGGAGCTAAGCCTAGAGAGAGAGGTTCATAGCAAACACTCAGCTGCATTTCAGGTTATGGCCCCAGTCTTTGACACAAAAAGCTGTGTGGGGTCTGTCAGCAGTGCTGCTCTGCAACAAGCCCCCTCCTTTCCCCTGGTTTCAGCAGGACCAGCAGTGCTGCAAACCAAGTCCCCAGGCTGCCCCCTCCAGTGTCTGCCTTAATTCCTACCCAGTGAGAAACCTGACCCCACAGGAAGGCTGCTCCCAGCTCCAGGAACACCTTGGGGCTCACACAGGCCTGGAGGCAGCAGCACAACTGCTGCAGTTTCCAGCCACAGTTCAGCTGATGAAGCTGCTCCTGGCAGTGACTTCACCCTGAGGGTGCCCACTCACAGTTTTTTGTAGTCCTCAGTGGTCATCCTGTAGCCAGAGGAGGGTCTGCTGAGGCTCTGTCCCTTTGTGGCAGTGCTGCAGATGGCACAGATCATCACCCCTGGCAGTCTGACCCTCCTGTCCCCTCACCCCCTGCCACCCTCCTCCCCAGGTGAGCTCCTGCTCCTCCTCATGATGGGGGGAAATCCAGTGTGATCCCAAATGTCCACTCCCTGGATCCCAGGCATGCCCTGGCACTGAGGGGCAGGCAGTGTTTGCCTTCTTTTCACAGCCCTGTGCTCTGCTTTGCTTCCCCAGGACCACTGTGAGCTCTCAGAGCCTGTATGGACACACACTTCCATGGGATGGAGCTGCTCCATCCCAGGATCAGCCAGGGAGAAGGAAGAAGCCACCTTGGGGCATCAACTTTCCCCCCCAGGTGAATCAAAATGGGGAAAACAGGGTTTACAAATGTCCTGTGAGGTGCAACAAAGCATCTGCTGAGATGGGAGCCGTGCTCACATCCCACCTACGACAACTTAATGCCAGCACCTTTCACAAGACAGGTCTAAAAAAACCCAACCAACCCCCTTAAAAGCTCCAAAATGAAGCCTTACAGCTCTGCAAGGATGCTTTGTGGGATCTGCTCCCTAGGCAAGAATTATTTGCCCCATTACACCCAAACCTGTGAGTGCTTTCCCAGCCAATTGCCCCCCCATGCTCTGCTGAGGGAAATCAAGAGTTTGATGCTGTGGCTTTTCCCCACGTGCTGGGTGGGCAGCCACACTCCCAACATTGGGAGGGGTTTAGTGGAGCTCAGCAGGAGCCCACAGGCAGTGGCCAAAGTAAAAGGATGACCAAAGTGTGGGTAATAATTAAAAGCTGGTTTTCATGCAGGAGAGGCAGGCACACACCTACCTTTTCTGCACTGCATTAGAAGGTGAAGAATTTGACACAGAAGAAGACTTATCAATGGTTCTTGTGAACACCCCTCTGTGGAGAAAAGAGACAGGTTAATTAATTTATTTTTTTTTTTTTTTTTTTTTTTGCTGGGAAGATTTTTGAGCTAAAACTTGCAGCCACTCTTTGGCCTAACAACAACTTGGCTCAAGACACCCAAAGAGTGAACCCCTGGGAGATTCCCCCTGGGAAAAGTGCCACCTCCCTGCCCCCTGGCCTGAGACAGCCCAGTAAAATCAGCCAAATGACAAATATCTTCCACTCTCTACCAACCTGATGAGGTAACCAGCTTGAGGCTTGGCAGCAGCAGACCTGTGCAAAGAGACAGCAGTGAATGAAGAGACTCAGGGAAAAGCAACCAGGATGAAAAGGTTCTATATCTACACCCCAGCTAACTGGGCATGGAGTGATCCCTCAGCTGCTGCACCAGGAAATTAACCTTGGAGATAAATAACCACCAGAACAAGGTCTAGAAAAGATTTTGATAAGAAAAGTGCATTTCACAGCTAGCCAGTTAAGCTTAGCCATGCTGACAGGGCTTCCTGCCTCCAAGGGATGTCCTGGACTCCCTGGGCAAGGGAAGCTTTGCAGGGGAGAAGCCCCATTCCCCAGGAGGTGCCAGTTTGTAAGAGCTGACCCAGCACAGCCTCTCCCCAAGGAGTGGGTTTTTCAAGACAACCCCAGCAGTGAGTGGGTACTGAGGAGCAAAAGGTTGGTTGTGAAGAGCCAGTGACAGCACCCACCCAGCCCATGAGATGGAGAGCAGCAAGGTGGGTCCCCAAATTACCTGTCACCCTGGGGAGCAGAGGGTGTTGAGCCTGGGGAGCCCCTTCCAGCCTGCCTGGACCTGAGGGAAGAGAAAACCCAATGAATTCAGTGACTCTGACCTTACTGCCATGCTGAGCAAGGAGGTGCTGCCAGAAGACCCATTTGGGGCTTGGTTTTGTTTGTTTCTGCACAGAGGGGTGGGGGGGTGGGTGACACAGCCCTGGGGGCTGCAGGAAGAACCTGCCACCAAGGTCTGCCCCTTGGGTTGTCACTTCAGGGATGGTGACACCCCATCTGGCTTCAAAAACCACTGGAGTTCTCCTGGGACTCCAAACCTGGCTCTGGTGCCTCTCCCAGCTCCCCAGGCAGGGCCATTGCTCAGAGCTGCCCCAGGAGCACCGCTTCCCTCTGGCACTGCCACCTCCTGGCATCAAAGGGACCAGACAGCAGAGCACCCCTGGGAGGCAGAGGATGGAAAGGGGAGGGATGAGCCAGACTTACAGGGGGCTGCTCTTCTTCTCCTCCTCAGAGTCAGAGTTGTGGTGGTGGATCCAGCTCTTGTCTCCCTTCAGGGTGGTGCGAACCTTCATCTGCCGGATGATCCTCCTGCGGTCCTCATCCGTGGGGGGAATCACCCCTCCTGGGCAGGCAGGGCAAGGAGAGGAGAGGAGAGGAGAGGAGAAGAGAGGAGAGGAAGCTTGCTGGGACACAGCAGGAATTCCCTGTGCCAGGAGGGGAGCTGGGAGCACAGCTTCAAACTCTGAAGGAGGCTTCTCCCAGTTCTGGTGGGAGGTGGAACCGAGCTGCCCTCCAGACTCAGGGTCAATGTTCCCTGATCCATCACCTCCTCCACAGACATCCAGGCAGCTTTTTTCTCTCCTTTCAGAGGACTCTTTATCATTAATGAGTAATTCTCTCTCAGGAAGACCAAGGCCAATCAGTGGGGGGTCCATTCACATATTTACAAAGTTCTGAGTTTCCTCTGGCATTGCCCATCCCATCAGCTCTGCCATGAGGCTGCATGGGAGAGGACAATACCCCTGGAGCATGGAGCTGTGTCAAGAGTTGGGGCCATAAAATGCCAGCACCCAGCTGTCACCTTTCTCTGGTGGCCTCTAAGAGCTGGAGGATGGACAAAAAGGATGGACAAAAGGACACACATCCTTTTGTTCCCCATCTCCATTTCGGTTCCAAGACCAGAACTGCCAAACCACGTCTCCCTAATGCTGTGATTCTGGCCCAAATCTGGAAGAGTCCTCTCCTCTAAGGTCTCTCTGTTGCTGCCCAACAGCACCTCTGCCATCACCCCTCTGTCTGCTCTTTGTCAGGCACTGAACCACGACTACATTCTCTGGCTGGGAAAGGCAGCAACAGCAACTAAACCAAAAAGTTAAAATGCAGAAGTCTGCAGAAGGGCACGGGTTAGGAGCTGCTAAGGAGGAAAAAGACTGGGTGGAAAAAAAGCACAGGTGGATGGGGAGGAATATCAAAACCAAAAATATTGGGAGTGGGCAAGGAAGGAGCTGGGAGCTGGGGAAGAAGCATTTTAACTGGGAAATTCCCCATCCAGCATTTTCTTCTGAGGGAAATGGCTGCTATCCCATGGGGAAACCAAGATGAAGCCCAGATAAGCAGAGCTGCTTTTGTGTCTATTCCTGGCTATCTTCCATCCTTTTTGCCACTTTGGAAACAAGTGTAAAGGCTGAGAACATCAAGCCTGCTCTGCTTGTCACACCTGGACCAGCACAGCTCAGGGGTTTAGAGACACCACCAAGTTATTGCAGCTTCACCACTAACTGCTTCCCAGCCAAAGCAGGGACCCACCTGCCAGCACACTCTGAGCCTGTGGCAAAGATGAAATAATCCCATTTCCCTGCCAGGAAAGCAGGGTCAGCTAAATCTCTGCATCTTGTACTGGGGATGGGTTAGAAGGCTGCCCAGAAATTGTTCTTGCTGAGCAGCTGACATGTCTGACACGTGGGCATGTGCTTCAGGTGTGTGTTAAGCAGTGAGGATTTCTTGTTCTTTTTAAACAACTGGAAGCTGAGCAGAGACCTTAGAGCAGATGTAACCGAGCAGGGAAGGCAAAGGAAAGCCATGGCCATGTAGGGATCCCCAACAGCCCACGGTGGGGAAAGGAATTATTACCTTTAGCAACCCCCAGGGACATCATGGTTCTTGGAACTGCCTTCCCCTCCAGCTACTGTTTGAAGCCAACAAGCCCCTGGAAGAAATAAAGGGGGAAAGCAGATCATTAACATATTTTTAGCTATAGACACTTTGAAGTTTACGTGGAAGGGACAGCAGTGTCACAGCCAGGGAGCTGTGGTGGGGACACCAGAGCCTTCTCCCCAGGCCAGGCACAGGGAAAGCATCAGGAGAAAACAAATGGCTGTGTTCTTCACACCAAGAACTCTTCAGAGTGGCCATGACACTGCAGGTCTGGAGGAGACCTCAGCAAGAGTGCCCAGAGCCACTCAGGGTGGGACCAACCTTCTGGAGACTGCTTGGGTGAACCTTGGGGGTTTTGCCAAGCAGGAGTAAAGCAGAAGGGGCTCTTGGCCAGCTTTGGTTGGCATAATCATAGAATCATAGAACTGGCTGGGTTGGAAGGGACCTCAGAGCTCCTCAAGTCCAACCCTTGATCCACTCCCCCCGTGGTTCCCAGCCCATGGCACTGAGTGCCACATCCAGGCTCTTTTGAAATATCTCCAGGGATGGAGAATCCACCCCTTCCCTGGGCAGCCCATTCCAATGGCTGAGCACCCTCTCCAGAAAGAAATCCTTTCCTAATATCCAACCTAAACCTCCCCTGGCAGAGCTGAAGCTCTGCCAGGGGAGGTTTAGGTTGGATATTAGGAAAAAATTCTTTAGTCCGTGCCCTCTTGTCCCACTGATATCAGCCCAACCCCCCCTGGCTCCAACCTCCTTTCAGGGAGTTGCAGAGAGTGATGAGGTCTCCCCTGAGCCTCCTCTTCTCCAGCCTCAACACCCCCAGCTCCCTCAGCCTCTCCTGGTATTGCCCCCAGACCCAGCAGAGAGAACATCTCCCTGCCTGTCCCAGGAGCAAGAGGTTCTTGCTTCTCAGGTTCTTGCTTCTGGAGGGAGCTGGGCCCCTCCTGCAGCTGCCCAGGGGAAGCAGTGAGCTCTGAGCTGGAGGGACAACCCCAGAGATGTGCTGAGCCCAGGACTTTGCAGAGCACTGATGGCTCAGTGCTGCAGCTGAACAAAACCAACCACAGAGTGAAAGCCACAGGGAAAAAAAAATATAATAATAAATAAGAGGCTGTTCCAGCTTCTGCCAAGCCAGCTCTTTGGTTTTAGGTTTTTTTGTTTGTTTGTTGGTGGTGTTGGTTTTTATTTGTAAATCAAACCCCCTCAAAAAGGGGGGTTTGAGATTGGTTTATTCAGCACCTGATTACACGTTCACCAGAAATGTTCCTTTTTTTTTTTTTTTCACTCTCTCAAGCTTTGCAGAGGAGCTATGGGATGAAACCAAGAGCAACTCCCAGCACTTCCCCCACTCTCTCCTTTCCCTTTCCAAGTCCTTTCCCTGCCAGAACTATCTGCTGAACCTGGAGTTTTGTTTTGCTACCCACTCACAAGGAGGCCCAACCCTATTTGGGAGCCAGTAGGTCTAAAATTAGGTTGTTGTTACCTGCTGGTGGGCTTGTCCCTGCAGCACTGCTGGGAAGCCACACACCCCTGAGGAATGCTGCTGCTGAGCTCACAGCATTCCTGCTTGGCAAAGTCTGCTCCTTTGCCTTGTCTCAGCCCAAGATCTACCTCTTGCACACCCAGCTTGCACTGAGATAGTGAACAAGCTCCCCACAGGCTCCCCCCTGCCTTTCCCAAACATTAATTCAGCTTTCCCCACCAGCCAGCCCACCTCTTCCCCCTTCCCACGCAGATTTCCTTGGCTCTGCTTATCCAGAGGGAAATGAAAACTGCAGCACTGCCCTAGGTACCCGGGAAGAGCCTCTGAACACTTGGCTACCTTTAAACACCACTCAGCTGGCAGACCTGGGGTCTGGCAACTTCGGGCTCAAGAGACACCCCAGAACCTCGGACCTGCAGATGGAGAAGCCACGTGGCTCCACTCCCTGCAAGGTGGGTTCAGCTCACAGCCACCCTGCTAATCTTAAATTCTTCCAGTTCCAGGACAAAATAAAGCAAGTGAAGGATGAGAAGTGGTACAAAAGAACTGTCCCAAGAGTCCAATACAGCCCTGATGTGGGGCAGAGCAGAGGCAGAGGCAGGTCCAGGCTCTGTCCCCAGGTGATGGGGACACTTGGCAGCTGGAGAGCTGTCACACCTATCTCACCCTCCAGCTGAAAAGTGACCAGCCCTGAGCACAGACCTTTTAGAGGAAGAAGCAGAAGTTCAGGAGCAGGTTGGGAAACTTCTCAGGAAGGGCTGGAGGAGCTGGTGGGGTGCAGGTCTGAGCTGGGGTCACTCTGCAGGCACCGCTCTCCCCATTTATTGCTTCAACAGAAACTTTGCTCCTTACTCAGCTGATTCCCTGAGCAAATACACCCCAAAGGCAGGGAAGCTGAGAAGGGTGGCACTCAGCATGTGTACAGAAACGTGCCAGAAACTACAGCCTGGCCAAGCCTTCTCCCCTGGCTCTTCCCTGGCCTCCCATCATCCTGGGAGGGACCGCACCAAACGCTCTGGTGCTCCACTGATATTTCTGGCTGAGCAAACAGGAGTTGGAACACGTCTGTGGTGCTCACCAGGCTTGGCTTTGGGCTTTGCTGAGAGGCTTCAGCAAGAAAAGAGCCAGTCAAGCACCCCGTTTCGTGGCCATGTGTCCTCCATGACCTGCTGAAGGCTCCTGCTGGCCACGGGAGGCTGGGTGTGGGGAAGCTTTGGGCCGATCTTCTGTGTGCTTTGTGCTTGCTCAGTGACTGCAGCACTGAAAAACAAAGCTGCCCAGATTACCCCATGAATCCCACAGTCAGAGTAACTCAGCATTTCTCAGGTAAGGAAGAAAAAGCTCATTTTCTTGTTTGGATGCTGGCTGGCATCCTACAGGTGCCAAGATGGTGCCTGTGATGAAGCAGCAAGAGGAAGAGGGACCCAGAAACCCAAACCTCTACCAGGGAAAATGCTTTCACCTCCCTCCTTGCTGTACTTGTCCATCTTTGATACTGAATAAGGAACAGCAGACCTGGCTTTGAGCTGCAGGAGGCTGCAGTCCCCATCCAGCTGCTCCAGCTGTGCTGCTGGGCACATGGATTGATGGGGCCAGAGAGGATCAGCAAGGGGGGGTCTGGCTCCAGAGTCCTGATACAGCACTGCTGGGAGAGAAAATGCTCCAAGGATGAAGTTTATCACCTTTCCCACTCCTGCCCCCCACATCCCTCAACCATCTCTGTCCTTTAGTGTCCCATTGTCCTTTCTCCATCTCCTCACCAATGCAGAATCCCAGTCTCTTCCTTTCCTTTCCTTTCCTTTCCTTTCCTTTCCTTTCCTTTCCTTTCCTTTCCTTTCCTTTCCTTTCCTTTCCTTTCCTTTCCTTTCCTTTCCTTTCCTTTCCTTTCTTTCCTTTCCTTTCCTTTCCTTTCCCCTTTCCTTTCCTTTCCCCTTTCCTTTCCTTTCCCCTTTCCTTTCCTTTCCCCTTTCCTTTCCTTTCCCCTTTCCTTTCCTTTCCCCTTTCCTTTCCTTTCCCCTTTCCTTTCCTTTCCCCTTTCCTTTCCTTTCCCCTTTCCTTTCCTTTCCCCTTTCCTTTCCTTTCCCCTTTCCTTTTTCCTTTCCTCTCCTTTCCTTTTTCCTTTCCTTTTTCCTTTCCTCTCCTTTCCTTTTTCCTTCCCTTCCCTTTCCCCTTCCCTTCCCTTTTTCCTTTCCTTTCCTCTTTCCTTTCCTTTTTCCTTTCCTTTCCTTTTTCCTTTCCTTTTTCCTTTTCTTTCCTTTCCTTTTTCCTTTCCTTTCCTTTTTCCTTTCCTTTCCTTTCCCCTTTCCTTTCCTTTCCCCTTTCCTTTCCTTTCCTTTTTCCTTTCCTTTCCCCTTTCCTTTCCTTTTTCCTTCCCTCTCCTTTTTCCTTCCCTCTCCTCTTTCCTTCCCTTCCCTTTCCCAAAACTTATCCCCAGGCTGCCTTCCCCATTTCCAAACACAGCAGCAAATCCCATCCCTGTGCTGACAGCCCATGGACATCTCACCTCTCATCCAGACCAAAACCCCTTCTGCCCCAATCTGGATCCACCCCTTCCCTCTCACCTTAGAGCTGGAAAATAAATCCTGCTGGGCTGGATGCACTTTTTGCCCTCAGTCTGCTCAGCACCTGATCCAGCAAAAGCTGCTGCTGTCTGACCAGGAACTTCTCTGCTAGAAAAAGTCCCCAAATCACTGCTTTGGAGCCCAAGCAGAGCTGTCCAGGAATTTATGTTTTCTCCCAAAAACTCCTGACAAATATAAAACCTGACACACACGTAAAAATATCCAATTAAATAAAAAACCCACTGTTCCCTCCCTATTTATACAGATGTTTTTCCTTCTGAAGCCCAGTGGGATCCCCTCAGAGCAGTGCAATGGGCCCCTCATCCTCACTGGCACCACTCAGTCCCTGAAACTGGGACTTGAGTTCTTCCAGCAAGGGCTAAGAATAAAATTTGGAGAGTGCTTTGGGTTTGTCTGCGTCTTTTTTTTTTTTTTTTTCTTCCCTCCAAAAATAAACATTTAAGGGGAAAAAAAAAAAAATATGCTCCAATTTCACCCCACTTTTTACCCTCAAGAAACCCAAAGCTGTAGGTGCCTCATTTGCAGAAGCAGAGGGCTCTGGGAGAAAAAAGTCTTTAGCTGGGGACAGCAAAAGAAAGCAGAACCCCCAAAGCTGTCCCAGTAACCCCAGTCCCAGTGATGCTGGACACAGGAGAACCCCAGGAGCTGTCCCAGTAACCCCAGTCCCAATGATGCTGGACACAGGAGAACCCCAAAGCTGTCCCAGTAACCCCAGTCCCAGTGATGCTGGACACAGGAGAACCCCCAGGAGCTGTCCCAGTAACCCCAGTCCCAGTGATGCTGGACACAGGAGAACCCCCAGGAGCTGTCCCAGTAACCCCAGTCCCAGTGATGCTGGACACAGGGGGTATCAGCACCCATGGCCCTGGGGAACCAACCCCAACCCCACCTCACTGCCAGACACCAAACCCACCACATCAAACCAGCCCTGGCCAAAGGACTGAGTTGCATGGGCTGCTGCTAACTTGTATTTAGAAGAAAACCACATGAAAATTGAGGGAAAAAACCCCCTGTCCCTGTTGTTTCAAAACATACAATGAAAATGTTTCATTAAAGCTCAAGTTAGCCTTTTGTTTCAGGTTTCAACTTTTTTCTTCCTGGGAGCAAAACCTTAGTGATCCCTGCACGTAGTTTTGAAAGGGTTCAGTGCTGCTAAAACTGCAGCAACAACAACAAGAAAACAGAAAAATAAAAAGAAAAATGCAAGTGTAACCAGAGAGCTGCACCAGTTCCACCACTGCCAGCCCCAAAGCAGCCACAGGATCCAGGATCTCCCCTTCCCCATCACCCTGCCCAAAGCTCCTGGGAGGACCCTTCCACTACTGAAGCTTTTAGGGTCTGTGTCCCTGAGGCTCTGCCTTCCCGGGATGTCCCCAGCCTGGGTGACAACAGCAGAGAACCAGGGGCAGATGAAACTGTCCCCAATGGTCCTGCCTGGGGCAGAGGTGACACGGATGGAGGGATTTGTACATTTTTTACACCAATCTCCTCTCCCCACCTTCTCAGCAGCCCCTTGTGAGCCAGGATGGGAGCAGATCCAGCCCTGCTGTCCCTCCCCAGGGCTCAGCTCTGCAGAAGGTGAGGCTGATTGAGTGATACTGCAGGAGAACCTCCTGGGAAGCTGCCTTTCCTCCCCCAGCAGGGCTGATCCCAGGGGGGAATTTGGCCTGGTTATGAGTTTAGAAACTCCCTAACCCTGCCAAGCACTTCACAAGCCAGGGGGATCTCCAGCTCTGCCTCCCTCACCCCATCAAGCTTCCTTCTCCAGCCTTTCCCACAACACAGGGACCTGGGTGCCCATCCCTGGGCCATACAAGATGACACAAGATATTGTGATTTGATATTTGGACCAATCTGTGATTCACAGCCTACCTCAGCCTCAGGTTCCTCCCACAGTGTGGCCAAAACACTCTCCCTGCAAGCCCCTCACCTCTCTGCTGGCTTCCCAAGAGCAACCTCTGGGATAGAACACTGGGATTCTAATCCCAGGCAACGAGAGACCCATCCAGCTGGCTCTTGGAAACATTCCTGCTGGCAAAACACCCAACACCAGCACAAGGAATCAATGTTCTGCCTGCACAGGACTGAAATCCCATCGGAGTGTCCTGGGACTGCTTCCAATGGAGCTGCCAGCTGGATCCCTGCTGAGCAGTGATACCAAAGCCCTGGTCCCCAGAGCACCACCGAGACCCCTGGGTGCTGGAAATGCCACCCAGGGGATCCCACATCCAGCTCCAGGAAGGCCTGGGGTGCAGGAGCAGCTCTGGTGCCTGCAGACACCAACTGGGGAAGCTCCTCACCAGGTGAAGGAAAGCCATTAACAAGCTATTTAATAAGGAAAAGGGGAGCTGAAACCTTGCTTAGATCTTCATCTGAGGGTGTGTCTGTCTGTCTGCGGGCAGGCAGCCAGCTCCTGCTCTCCCTCTGCACCCTTTGGGGTGCTGCAGGGGTCCCAGCCCTGCCTCGGGTGCTCAGGGACCTCTGGAGCTTCCAAAGCAGCTTCGAGGTGTGTTGGGAATGGGACAAGGAGCCTCTGCCTCTCAGAGGGTGAAACCCTCACCCCCTGCCAGGCTGGGAGATGTGGAAGCAGCTGGAGAGCTGAGCTTGGGGCACAGAACCCCCCGGGGTGGGCACCATCCCCAGGGGCACCCACAGAGCCCGGAGCTGCCCTGGGTACCACAAACTCCTCTGTGGCCCTGGGCAGGAGGCAGCCCCGGGGGCTGAACCAGGGAGCAGCTCCAGCTCTGCTCCTGCCTGTCCCCAGGGGTGCAGGTGGTGGAGGGAGAGGGGGATCTGTCCTTCCCCCCCCTCTCATCCTCCTGATCTGCACCTCTCCTCACTAAGAAATTCATCAAGTGCCAGAAACCAGCAGCCCATCACTTCATGGGGAATGGTTCTGCTTTCCATGTAAGCCACTTATATCTATATATATATAAAAAAGATGTAATTATACCCTGGGAGATGAGACACTTACTATCCTTTAAAAGCTGACTGCAGCTCCTATTACCTGCAAAGGCACAGAAGAAAAACCAGCCAGCCAGCCAGCCTGCCTCCTTCTTGATGGCTCAACTGCGACTTGAAAACGTTCATAACAACTTCTTTATTTATTTTACTTTTTTTTTTCAGCCTGCTGCTGCCAGGAGTATGTGGGGCACTGGAGGTAACAGCCCCTTTGTGCCTAATTGCCACCCTGCCCTCTGTTCCCCTGGGGGATGAGCTGGATCCCGGGTTGGACCTGGTTCTGAGGGCTGCAGGAATGCCCTGGGATGGCAGCAGAGCTGCTTTGATCCCCAAAACACAGCCTGAGCCCCGCGGGTACCTCCAGCCTCCTGAGCTGCCCTCCTGGCCCAGGCCAGCCACCGAGTTCATGTCACAGGATTCCTGCTCCCAAGCACCTCCGGATGGGCTCTCCCTGTGATCCCCTTCCTGCCCTGCTCCCCACCGGGATGCTCTGTGCCAGGAAAGGCTCTGGCAGGCACAGCCTTCCCAGACAGGAGCCCCCTGCTCTGCTCCATGCAACAGGGAGCTAAAACCTCCCCGTGCCTCACCAGCAAGGTCATAAATAGCCAACAAACCATGTCCTCACCCAGCCTGGCTTTGCCCTTCAGCACCAAGCCCACGTGGCACCACGGGGACAACCACACGTGGAGCCATCCCACCCATCCTATCCATCCCACCCCATCCTATCCATCCCACCCCATCCCATCCATCCCACCCCATCCATCCCATCCCCTCCATCCCCATCCCATCCCATCCCATCCCCTCCCCTCCATCCCATCCCACCCCACCCCATCCCACCTGCAGCCACCCAGGACCCCCCTGCTGTCCCAGACCCCCCCTGCTGTGGGGGTAGAAGCACAAAAACCCTTTCACCAGCAGGGAAGTTGTGCACCAATGGAGGACTTGGCCAGTGACCTGCACGCTGGTCCTGAGCCAGAGGCAGCCCTGAGGTCAGTCATGAGGAAGAACATCCTGGTTTAATGATAATTAATGCCTGGCCTGACCTTCACAGGCCTCCAATTAAAATGTATTGAAAAGCTTGCAAAAGGCTTGGAACCTGCAGAATTTGAGCCCCCTACCCCCTGCCACGGCTTTCAGCTCATCCAAGTCCCTACTCTAAAGGCCACGGGCTGGAAGGGGGGAACCTCAGTTTAACACCCAGCAGGATCAAGCCCGACTTTTAAAAACACCCAGGAAGGAAAACCAGGGAGAAAAAGCATCCCCAGGTGGGCTACAGGACAACAGCCCCTTTGTGCCTCATTGCCACCCTGCCTGGCTGGCTGGCCCAGGAGGGGACCCTCAGGGGTGGCACTGCCCCATCCAGGCTGAGGCTGGGTTCTTGCCTTTCTCCAGCATCCCCAGCTCACACAATGCAAACCCTGTGGCAGAATTCTGCTGTTACCTGAGCAGCCTGGGTACAGATCCAGCACCAACCCTGCCAGGGCAAAGTTAACCCCTTGCATCCATCCCAGCAAGTCTGAGTGGGCACAAAGAGGTTTCTGCTGGAGCAGCAGCACCCTGTGCCCACTGGCTGTGATCTTCTGGAGGCAGAATTCTTGAAACCAGATTTATTTCACCTTTGAGCTCTGACTGGCACGACATCCCCTGCCTGGGGAGCACAGACACTCCTGTTTTCCCCCTTTTCCACGCATTTCCAGTTAACACTGATGCTGCTACACCCACACCTGGGGATTCAAGCAGCACTGGGAGGCTTCTAAAGCCAGGCCTGTGAAGGAAGGATCAGGAGTGCCATGGTTGGAGCAGCCCACATAACCCTAAACCACCCTTCCAGGCTCCTGCAATTCAACAGCTCAAAACTTTGGAGCTGCTCTAAGGAGAAGCCAGGCTGGAGAGGAGGCTCTGTCCTTCAGGACCCTCTGCTAGAGGGGCTTGAGGGACCTGGTGGCAGCTGGAGAGGATGGGTGGTCCTGCAGGTGACATTTTATGCCCCTGCCACGGCTCTTCCATGATGCCAACTGAGTAACTCACATCACACCATGGTCACCAGGCTGCCTGCCCAGCTCTCTCAGGGTGGGGACAAGTCACAGCAGTGCCAGTGCCTGGGCAGGATCTCTGTGAGGAGCCTCACCCAGCACCACAGCTCCTCAGGATCCTGGTCACAAAAAACCAGATCTTTCTGAGCGTGGGGAAAGAGATGAAACCCTGGAAATGCCTGCACAGAACTCACAAGTGACACACACACGGTTCTGTCATGTCCAAGACAACAGCTGCAAAGCTACAAATGCTCCATTATCATTTCTTTTCATTCCTTTGCAACCACATACAAAAAAATAATTTTTAAAAATTATTAAAATTATTTTTAAATTATTTTAATTAATTTAATTAAAAATTATTTAAAATTATTATTTAAAAAATAATTAAAGTTCAGTTTGAGCAGAAGCTGGCAAAGATGTCAGCTCCTGAAGTCAGGGAAGTGTGGCACCAAACCTGCCTGTCCCAGCTCCCAAAACACAAAACCTGGGACTGCCAGACCCAAGGAGATCACTCTGCACTGTGCCGGGTGTGCAGTTTCATTACTTTAATTACAAGGCATTAATTCCCAATTACTCAACTAATTTCTGTGTTTGAAAAGGAAGGAGGATGGGAAGGAGTTCCCTGCATGCCATTGACCTTCAGCCTTGATGTCTCCAGATGAAAGGAAGGAGGAAGGAAAAGTTCCTTCTGCTTTTTTTTCAAAGCACAGACACACACCAAACAGAGCAGGGCAGAAAAATCTCCTCGAGGCTGCAGAACACGGCAGAGACAGCACAAAGTTTTCCAAGAAAAAAGCAAACAACAATGTTTTTGTAAAAGAAAAGAAAAAAAAATCTGACATTTGTGCAGATTGGGGCTTCCCATGAAAACAGGATAAAATTCTGGGGAGAAATTCAATGCTTTTTCTTTGGCTGGAGGAATAAAATCAAGCAGCCCAAGTAAAACATCCTGATGAGTCTGATGAGGGAGGACATCTCTGCTCCCCAGCTGAACCCACCTCATCCTCCTGGTCAGGGCTGAGCAGAAGGGAATGGGGAAATGCAGAAGAAATTCACCCAGTTTGGAGGAGGGATGAAGGAGCACTGAGGGAGGTGCTGGTCTCCTCTCTACCCTGCCTCACCACTCCCAGCCCTTCCTTTCCAGGGTGCTGATTTCATACTAATTCAGAGAGAAACCAAACAGGGCAGAGCAGGAGAGAGAGAGGAAAAAAAAAAAATAGTTCCATCTGGATCCTCCTGCATCCCAGATGGGTGCTGGGGAGGTGGGGTTGGGAGGCAGAAAGTGGTGCAGCTTTACCCCAAGCCCCTCAGGAGGTTGTCAGGGGTCCCAGGGGGCTCAGATTTTACCCCTGCAGCCCAAGCTCTGCTCCCTCCTGCCCACCACACACAGACACTGAGCTCACTGCTGTGCCCACTGCTCCACCTGGAAAATCCTGGGGAAGAGGTTCTAGGAAGATGTGGGGTGATAGGGAGGGATTTTGGTGATGAGACAAGGCAAGCAACAAAGATCCAAACCCAAACCTCCCCTCTGCTGCCTCCCTGTGCACCTGTGCTCACACCTTCCCTGCAGTGCTCAGGTGCCTTTTTTAGATGCCTGCTTTGGTCCAGAATGCTGCAGAAAAGAGCTTCCTTCTCCCACCCAGGAGCAGGATTTAAGTTCAAGTCCCCCCCATCCCTGCCAGGCCCTCCCCAGGCAGAGGGGGCAGCTGGAGCAGAGAGAGGAGCAGCATCCCAGCTGCCCTCTGCAAGGCTCCCAGGAGCTGTCTCCCTGCCCAGCCCTACCTGCAGAGGATCCTCAGCTGCGGCTTCCCCCAAAACGAAGGATGCAGAGCAGGCTCCAAGCGGGCTCCCAGCACTTCTGCCCCCCAAGGGCTGGCAGCAGGTAGCTCCGATCCTTCCTGGCAGCAAAAGGGGAGTGTGGGCGAGGCTGAGCTCTTACCTGGGAGAGGGCTGGCTCCTGGAAGCCAAGCCTTGTTTTGAGGAGGAGACTTGGGTGTGTTCAGCCCTTCGGGGGAATCAAACAGGTTTCTCATTCAGAACGGCCCCGCTCTCCCCTCCCTCCACGCTCTCCTTGACATTCCTGACATTCCCCAGCCCTCTGCTGCACTGGGACAGCACAGAGCAGCCCCCCAGCTCTCCCCCCGCGGAATTTCTTCCCAGGCCAAGCGTTGCCAGCCAGGTTCATCCCACGGGAAGGGGGAGCAGACACCCCACTGCCACGCAGACACCCCACACCTCGAGCCCAAGAGCTGCGGGTACAGGAGTGGTGCCCAGCCAGCACCGGGGACTGGCACTGTAATTAGCACCCGACAATGATTGCCTCGTTCTGACTAATTAAGTGAGGTCTGCAGGTGTGATTATCACCACTGGCTGCAGACTCAGCTGCCTCCCTTTATTCCCCCTTCTAATTGCTGTGGCCACCAAAAGACCCCCGAGGGCCAGCTCTGGGGAGGCTGAAGGGACACAGCCAGACCCCTGGAGACACTTTTTTTGCAGATCCCCAAAGAGCAGTGGCTGAGGACACGAGTTCAGAGCACTCTGGCAAGTCAGGGCTGCATTCCCAGGCTGCCAGAGTTGGTGAGGAGAAGGTGAGGAAGGCTCCAGCAGCAGTGTGTGAGGAACTGTACCCCAGCACCCACCTTCCCTGCCCCCCTGAGCCAAGCAGAAATAAAGCTGAGCCTGGAGAAGGATGAGCTGATGGAGAGAAATGCTCTCCTGGCAGCTCTGCTGGGGGCTGCTGAGCAAACCCCCAGATCTGGGCTGGGAATCTGCTGTGCCAAGGCTAATAACCCATCCCTGGGGAGCCCAACGAGGTTGTTCCAGTCCCAGATCCTTCTCTCTGATCTCCAGCAGGCTCAGCCCAGAGGCTGCTGGTGATCCCAGCTGGGATAAGAAGCACGGGGGAAGAGCTGATCCTCACCCTGAGCTCCCAGTGGGCACAGAGGGTGCCCAGCTGGGGCCAATTTAACAGGTTCCAAGTGGGTTGTTCAAAATGCAGCTGTGTCCCCACCTCGGGGAAGCATCCTCTGCTTCAGGGCTCCAGCTGACTGGGCAGCTTCATTCTCAGTAACCCCTGAGTCATCCCCTCCTCCTTTGCTGAAGGTTTGGTCAGGTTTCTTCCTGACATGATGGTGACTAAAAGCCTGGGCAGCCTCTTGGCTACACTGGGACCTCTGCCAAGCAAGCAGAAGGGGCACCCCAGGGTCTAAGGACTACTCTTCTTTTTTTCTTTTTTTTTTTTTTCCCCACTGTGAACACTGTTCCACAATTAACAAACCCCCCAGAGCTTCCATTATGGGCACTTTAGTGTTAAACACCCAAGAAATGGGCAAGGAGATCCTAAAACAAAGCACCCAGAAGACTCAATGCAGTTATTTTGGTGACCTGGCACAGAGACAGCCAATGCTCCAGCCTGTCCATCAGCACTGCTCTCTTCCTCAGAAAGGAACACAGCAAAGAATTGTTTTTTTTTCCTAAGGATTCAGAGGAGATAAGTGCAGTGTTAAGTAATATTTTGTTATTAGCTTGAAAATACAGGTCCGAGCGTACAAACAAAACACCCAAAGATAGCTCTTAAAAGTCAGGGGTGTGGTGGCAAGGCAGGACAGCAGAGGAGGTGTTTCTGAGCTGGCAGCTCCATCACAACAACCTGAGTGCACAAGTGGTTAGGGAGAGACAGCCTGCCCAGCACGTAGCCTGCTGAGAGACACAGAAATGCCAGGCAGGGCTCTTCTCCACAGCCTCAGCAACCACCCAAACCCTCAAACTCAGCTCTCTAAAAACCTTCAGCCTCTCTCCCACCTCCTGATGCCCCCCAGAGCCACACTGATGCAGCACTGACCTTCCTCCTCCTCAGCACTCAGCTCCCTGGCTCCTCCAGCCTGGAATCTCCAGCGCTCCCACTCGGGGTTCTCCACCCTCTGATGCTCCTGAGAGAAGGGACAAGAGATGGTTCAGTTCTCTTTGCCATGGGGCAAACACTGCCTGTGATGGCACTGCTGGTTAAAGCAGCTGGTTAATGCACTGCTGGTTAAAGCACTACTGGTTAATGCAGCTGGTTAATGCTCTACTGGTTAATGAGCTGGTTAATGAAGTACTGGTTAATGTAGCTATGGGAGGTGAAGCTGTTGTACGTCCCACCAGCCACTGCAATTAAACCCACTGCAATTAAAGACCTGCCCAGCAGCTCCAGTTCTCTTTCTCTTTCTCTCTCCTGTCTGTTTTGGAGCCTTTCACTTCAGGGCAGTGACTTTGATTGCAAGGAGAACCGAGCTCCTGCTTCCCACAGACTCCCAGGAAGGGCAGCCCCGAGCTCCTGGAACCCTGCACCCCATTCCCACCCCACAGAACTGGAGGGTGAAGACCCTCAAGCTCAGCACGTGGCTGCCAAACACCATTTCTGCAGAAACAGCAGGAAACTCCTCAAGCCATGGCTGTTGGTGCAGAGCAGCAGAGAAGGGGATGCTCCAGGGACGGCAGGAACATCATCTCAGGAGTGGGTTTCCCATTTCACAGCACCAGAGAGCACTTTGAAAAGCCTGGAAAGAAGGAAGCCTCAAGAAGAGCTGTCATCCAGGACTGGCAGAGCATGGAGAGAGTCCTTCTGTCTTTCCCACATGGATTAGGACAGCACCAGAGGGTGACAGACACGGGATGCCATGGGAAATGGGGATGACAGCAGCACATCAATGGCAGCCACAGCTCTGTCTCACTTCCCAGTAAGGAGAGCAGGACAGGGACACACTTCTTCTTTTTTCCCTTGTAGAAAAGGTTTTTCACAAAACAACCACAGCCAGCCATGCAGACAGCTCACCTGGAACCAGAGATTTCCAGGGCTCTTGTGTCACCACCATTCACAGCTACTCCCATCCTGCAAACCAAGCTGGGTGAGGACACGGGGTGCTCAGCACTTGGACACTTAGGGACAATCAATCCCAAACAAGCCCTTGTGGTTTGACCCCAATTAAGCTCTTAGATAAACCAGTCTTTCCAAACTATAGCTGGATGTCACTCAGACCAGCAGGCACAGAAACCCTGATGGGTGTTTTTCTTCCTCATAATTAGAGGAGCAGATTCAGCTTTTAGTGACGTGGCACTCTGAAATCACAGCAGTGGCCAGAGGCAGAGGTTTGGGATTCTGTTTTGCTTTTTTTTTTTGCTTTTTTTTTTCCCCAGCAAGTGGCAGGGCTGAGTGACATCTGGGAAAGCACCACCAAAACACAGCACCAGCAGGTTGCTCCAGACCAAGAAGCTAAAAGGCCATCTGGTAAACCATAGAATTCATAGAATCACAGAATTTCCAGGGTCGGAAGGGACCTTTTATGATCATCTAATCCCAGCCCTCCATGGGCAGGGACACCTCCCACCAGGTTGCTAGTGGGAATCTAAAAAAATAAAATCTGTAGGGGAAGTCAATTCACTTCACTTCAGGGACTTTGATGAGACAAGCAGAGCAGGAGCATCAGCTCTGGGCATCTGGAAGAGGTCAGGATTCCTCCTTCACGCCAGGAATCCATGGGATGTGCAGTGTGTGTGTGAGGGCAGGGACACTGGGCCTTTTTGCTGATCTATATATCTATGGCAACAACTACACTTTGATTCTATTTCAAGCAAAAGTAAAACTCTTACCACTGCAAGAAGCTTTTTCCAAGCTGGCAGCTACAGGGTAAATAAATACTGACAAAATTGTGATGCTTTGGGAGAAGCCACCAAGCTCAGCCTCACTGGCCTTGTTTTCCCATCTCCAGTTGGGGAACTTTATTTTCCTGCAAAAGCTGTAGACAAATTTCAGCCTGGAGTACCCAGCTGTACCAGGCAATGGATTCCCCCTCAATCTTCTTTACAAGAAAGGCCCAAACACTTGTGCCAAAGATCAGTGCTCGTTTCACTGCTGTTTCTCTGCCTCCCTTACATTCTCAGTGTCTGCAAAGCAGCTCGTTTGGGATCAGTGGGACAGGAGAATTACACCACACAAAAGCTGCAGCCACAGAAACCACTCACAGGCTGGAGAGAATGCCTAACAGCAAGAGATTTAAAGGACTTGAATTGGATAAGTAAAAAAAAAAATAAAAAAAAAAATGGGTGTGTGTGTGAATAAATAACTTAAAGAAAGAGAAGTGTAGCCCTGGTGTAAGAGAACTACCCAGGACAGAGTGTGGCAAGTATGAAGGGAACTTGCATCCAAGAGACAAAACCAGAGAAACTGAGGACTTTGCTGCAAACCAGACCCTTTCCAATGAGAGGATTTTTGGTTAGGGGCTGGGCTGCTTTAGGGAATTTTTTATCTATTTTTTTTAAGAGCAGTGGGCAGTAACCAGTGCCAGTGCTCTGAAACATCAACAGATGAAGCTCTCTGTTTCTCAAAAGTCCAGAAGCTGCCCTGGAGGGGGATTTCTGCAGCCAGTGGCTGAGCCAGAGAGCCAGGAAAGCTCAGAGCAGGGCTGGGACCTGCAGTGATGCTGAGGCTGCAGTTTCTTCTTGCCAGGGTCCATCAGGCAGCCCAGAGCCCTCTGCCCCAGGCACACCACTTCCACTTCCAGCAGCAGCCACTTCAAAACCCATCTGCATAACCCCCCAGGATGTTCCTTTCCAGAGGAGCAGTGCTCACACCTTTAGGAACACATTGTGGCAGGGACCTGCTCAGCTCTGGAGCCCAAGCAGGCAGTGCCAGGGGAAGGGGCTGTACCCCACTGTGATTCTTGGCACTCCTGGGATTTCTGACCAGAGGCATCCAGCCTCCCCGACCAGCCCAGCTTGTCCCTCAGCACTCTACACAACAAACATGCTCTTAAAGGTCTTGGAGGATTTTCTGGTCATAGAATCACAGAATGGGCTGGGTTGGAAGGGACCTCAGAGCTCATCAAGTCCAACCCTTGATCCACTCCCCCCGTGGTTCCCAGCCCATGGCACTGAGTGCCACATCCAGGCTCTTTTGAAATATCTCCAGGGATGGAGAATCCACCCCTTCCCTGGGCAGCCCATTCCAATGGCTGAGCACCCTCTCCAGAAAGAAATCCTTTCCTAATATCCAACCTAAACCTCCCCTGGCAGAGCTGAAGCTCTGAAAAAATTCTTTAGTCCGTGCCCTCTTGTCCCACTGATATCAGCCCAACCCCCCCTGGCTCCAACCTCCTTTCAGGGAGTTGTAGAGAGTGATGAGGTCTCCCCTGAGCCTCCTCTTCTCCAGCCTCAACACCCCCAGCTCCCTCAGCCCTTCCTCACAGGAATTCTGCTGGATCCCTTCCCAGCCTCCTTGCTCTTCTCTGGACCTGCTCCAGCACCTCAATCTCCTTCCTGAGCTGAGGGGCCCAGAACTGGACACAGGACTCAAGCTGTGGCCTCCCCAGGGCTGAGCACAGGGGCAGAATCCCTTCCCTGGACCTGCTGGCCACGCTCTTCCTGACACAGCCCAGGATGCCATTGGCCTTCTTGGCCACCTGGGCACACTGCTGGCTCCTCTTCAGCTTCCTGGCAATCCTGACTCCCAGGTCCCTTTCTGCCACTCTGTGCCCAGCCTGGAGCTCCCCATGGGGTTGTTGTGTTGAACCTCATCCCCTTGGGATCAGCCCAACTCTCCAGTCTGTCCAGGTCCCTCTGCAGAGCCCTCCTGCCTTCCAGCTGATCCACACTCCCCCCAGCTCAGTGTCATCTGCAAATTTGCTGATGATGGACTCAATCCCCTCACCTAAATCATCAATAAAGAGATTAAACATCAATTAAAAATATTAAATCCCCCCTTGGGATTTCCCTGGACCTGCTGGCCACGCTGTTCCTGAGCCAGCCCAGGATGCCATTGGCCTTCTTGGCTACCTGGGCACACTGCTGGCTCCTGTTCCAGAGCCCTGGACTCCACGGGCACATTTCCTGGTTTTCTGGTAGCACTTTCTCCCATGTCACCTCCTGTCCCCCATCCTTGCAGGGAGGGTGGAAGGCAGGTGAGTAACCCATCAGTCCTTTGCTTTCACCAAGGTGACAGAGCACCAAAGGCTCAGTAGAGATTGAGCAGAGCTGGGGTGAGTAAAGGGTGTAAAACCACTACACCCATTTGTTACGAGGGAATCAAACTGGTTTTTCACCAGGTGTCATTCCAGAGCTGGGCCAAACTGCCAGCCCTCACCTTCCCTCAGCAGGCAGCAGCAGAGAATGGTGTATCCTGGGCTGCTGGAACACACTCCTCTCACCCCTGGTCAGGCAGACACACCTCAACGGGAGCTCTCAGGGCTGAAAAAAAGTCACCTCGTCAGCACAGAGGGGCCAAGAGAGGCTGTGGCTCAGAGCCAGGCTGGTGGCATGGCTCAGGGAGCAGGAACACCCCAGGCACAGTGTTGCAAGCAGGGAGATGCCTGTTCAGCTCTCATCACCAGCTCAGCAAGCTTCCTCTGGGCTCTGAAGCAAACATGTTGCTTTCCTGCTCCCACAATAAGGGCTGAGTTGCACCATCACTTGCATCTGGGGCCCTGGCACTTGCCAAAGGCTTGCACAAGCACCAGTGAAACTCAGGAAACATTTCTCCCAGGGAGCAGAGCCCAGCACCCTCAGGACACCTTTGGCTTTGCAGTGCTACAAAACAAAAGCATGGAAACTCCACTTGGAGATCACCAGCACAGACCTGAGTAGCAGCTGCAAGGATTTACTGAGCCAGAAGGTTTCTCAGCTGCCCAGGAGGCTGCATCTGAGCACTGCAGAGCATTGGAGCTCCCTGCAAGTCCTGGGCAAACCTTGCAGTCTCTCTCTGGAAGCAGAAATGGGGCTCCTGGTTGCCTTGACTCCACCTGGGAAAGCACTTTTGTTCCTCTCTGGCTTTTCCTCTCTCTCCTTTCTCCAGAGTAAGCAACAGAAGATATTTCCTTTATCTCCCCACTGCTTGTCTAAACCAAACCCAGGCTCAGGTCAGCAAAATGAGGAGCTACAGGAAGAAAAAACCAGGAGAGCAGAATGAGATAAGAAGTTAGGGTGCTATGGGAAAGCCTTTGAAGTCCTTTGCAGCCTGTTAAGCATCACTAAGAACAAGATCCTGCAGCTGCATTTGACCCTGGATATTTAGGAGGAAATTTTGATAATGGGCATTTATTTGGCTTTGTGGCCTCCTGCTCACTGCCTGACACACACAGGACCCATCCAGGTCATGAAGAGCTGGCAGGACAGAGAAACCAGAGGGAGGAGAGCATGGAAGGATCTCACTGGCTCGTCCCCAAAACACAGGATGGGACACATGCAGGTGCTTATTAGGATGCAAAACGAGTGGAGAGGAGGAGGCTTGCTCAGGGAGGGCAGAGGCCATGGATAAAGCCAGACTCCTGCTCTGTTGTGGCCAGGAGCACAGGCACAGCAATGCCAGCTCCTGCTCAGCAACCCAGCACTGCCTGCTCACTCCTGCTTTGGGACCTGCAGCTTTTCAGCCTGCCAGAAGGAACACTGGGGCTGACCCAGTTACACAGGGAGCACCCAGTCAGCCCAGCCCCAGGTGATGCAATGCCTCTTGCTGTGCCCAGCTCTGGGAAACTGCTCACCCTGAACAACCAAAACCTCTGGTTTACCCTTCTGGTACCAAGCAGGCACGTGTGGAACCCATCCTGCCAGCAGACCTGAACTGCCAGTGCCTCTTGTTTCTCCAGCACCTTCTGGTCGGTACCTTCACCTCTTGAGTCCTCCCCAGGCACGGGGAGATGAGGAACCCTGCCCTGAACCAGAGCCAGGGACTGACTGACAGCATTTCAGGGATTGTTTGAAGCTGGAAATGCCATCTAGAGGCCGAAGTGTGCTGTTAGCAGTGCAGTAATTGCAGTGCTTGCTCCTGGCAGGTCAGGGGGATCCCATCCTCTCCCCCCTCCCTGTGCCAGGGCACCCTCAGCCCTCTCAGCCATGAGGAGCTGGAGTTTTCTGCCCCTTTTCTGCACCAGGAGTTACAAACCCTGGGGAACAAACCAGGCATCTCAGCCCAGTGTGGGCTCATCACAAGTGTTGCCTTTCTACATCTCAATTTATTATTTTAAGCAGCATCTCTCTCCCACTGCACTGAAACGTGGGGTGACAGAAGCAGATTTCAGAAGGGCAAGAAACCACAGGGCTTTGGTTTTCTTTACCAGCACCCTGCTGCAGAACTGCACTCCAGAACCCAAGCTCTGAGTAGTTACCCTGTGGGCTGGGCAGGGGAAGGCTGGCCCAGCTAGGAAAGGCTGGTGGAGCAGGAAATAAAAATTTAAACCCAAACAGCAACAAACCCAAGGTCGAAGTCTCCTGAAAACAGCCAGAAGTTAAAATAAAATTAATTTCTATAGGATTCCAGCAGAACATGGAGCTCCCAGGTGAGGTTTAAGGTTCCTGTGGTGTGAGGCACTTCCCAGGCTGCTGAAGATGAAGCACCAAAAACTCCCAGGGAGCCACCAGGAACTGGCAGGGAGGGAAGGTCCAGCTCTGACCTAAAATCTTCACTTAAAACAGAACTGGGGCACTTAGGAAGATTACAGGGTAAAGCACCCTTCATAGAAATGTCCAACTGAACAGTGTGGTGAACACAGCATTATGAGGCTGATTTTCTTGTGGAAAAGGGTCTGTTATTTTTCATGCATTACGTGGTCAAAGCACCAGACATCCCCAGAAACCCCAAGTCAGACAAGAGCTGGGTGCAGGGGGGACTTTCCAGCCAGAGCAGCTCCTCTGGGATGGGAGGGCTGGGAAGAGAGCCCTGTACTGACAGACAGCAGCCACAGGAAGGATTTCTGCCCCCACAAAGAGAACAATTAAAACCCTGTATCTGCCCAGATGCTCAGAATGGGATCTGTCCCCTCAGAGATGAAACACAACATTAGGAAGTCACCTCTTGATTTATTTAGGTTACTTTTTAACAGAACCAGGCAGAAACAAAGGTGTGTGCTTCCTTCCAGAGAGGCCAAGCCTGCCCCTTCTCAGGTTTCCTCCTGGAGCCTCGGGAAGAAGCCAAACCACTCACCAGTCAGAGGGAACAACAAAATTGGCTCCAGTGATTTAAGGGGTGGTGGCAGAACTCCCTTCTTGGCACGAGCCTCTCTTTCATGGCTCTTGTGTATAGAAAGAAGCCAAAGAAGGCAGGGAGAGGAACCAGCCCTGAGAAGTAATTCATTGAGCAGTCTGCAGCCTGGGGAAGAGGTGGCTGTTATCACCAGAGCAACAAAACACAGGAGGGTGGAGAGAGAGAGGATGAAGGAATGCTGATGTGCTGGGCTGGGACTGAAGAGGGCCCAGCAGGGTGTTTATTCACAGTCCAGAGGGTTCAGCAGCTCTTTCACAACAAGAAGTCACAGCAAAGAAGGGAAGTGTTGGCCTAGAGGAGTTTTTCTCAAGCCATCTTGATAATGGTGAGGAGGGACTTGGAGAGGGGGGGGGGAAACTCCCTGTTCTTGAGAGCCAGTGAATTTGTTCAGTGTTCATTTGCAGACATCACAGAAATGATGGAAATAGAGCAGGAAAAAGTCCACTGAGGGGCTGTCAGGGCTCAGCCCTGCGGAGGTGGGGGTAGCTCTGCAGGGTCCTGGCTATTGCCTGATCCAAGCTGACCACTGGTCTGTAGCCCATGGCCTTCTTGGCCTCTTCACAGCTATAGTAGTGAAATGTCCCAGCTAATGCCACCCTCATGGGGGTGAAAGTGGCCTTGATGGTGACCAGGGGACTCAGGAGCCAGAGCACCAGGGACAGGAAGAGGGCCAGGTAATAAGCCAGCCAGTAGGGAATGTGATACTTGGGGGGGTCGTAGTTCAAGCCAGTCAAGATTCGGGAGAGGAAAGCCCAGAAAGGAACTGGCTCATCATTTGTGATGTGAAATGCCTGGAAGAGAGGAAGACAAAAAGGCAGATGATAAAAATCATCCCAGTTTTCACCAGTTTGTCTCTGTGATGGCCCATGCTGAGGAGACTGACCTCCCAGGCTGGACCGAGAACACGTTCTCATCAGGAACTGCTCTGCACTGACCACCTGGCTGAAAAAATGAGCCCCTTTTCCTTGCTGAGCAAAGCCCAGGGGCTTCTGACACTCCTGAGGTTAAAATCACTCCTAAATGGTCAAACAAACTGAAAGGCACACCACAGACACACGAAAGCAGCCCAGACAGATGCACAGTGTGTGCCCAGAGCATGACACTGCCATGAAAAAAGTCTGGAAAAGCTTCACCTGTTCTCAACTCAACTGCAAAAGCTTAAATAACTATTTCTTACACACCCATCCTGGCCACCCACAATTCTGACTGGGTTTCCTTTCACGAGGAGCTTTATTGCATGAGGTTAAAGTGTGTCCATGCATCCCAGCCCTCATGGTTGCACCCAGTGGCTGCCAGGTGGGCAGGAAAAAAAAAAACCCCATGGAACCATTGGTGTGTGCCAGGTCCACTCCTCCCCAGGATGGGTGATAAGCACAGAGAAAAAAAAAATCAGCATGAGCTCCAGAGCTCTTTCCTTACCTTCCCACAGAGGGGAGAGTCTTTATGAAGCTTTTCAGCAGCCAGGATGTGCCCATGGACCACGTTTTCCACATAAGTAAAATCTACCAAGTTCTTTCCATCCCTGCACAGAAAAAACAAACAAACAAACAAAAAAAGGATGTTAGGCTGAAAAATCTGCTTGTGGCAAAAGGAAGGACTTTGACACCAGGTTTATTTATCCCAAATTTCCTCCTCTGTTCCCATGTGCTGCAGGTTCAGGCTAAACCTTGTCAGAGAGACTGCCTGCCCACATACCCTCCTGGAGACAGAAGAAATGCTGTTACTGTCTCAGCTTGTGTCAAGACTCCCCAAGTTTACCTTCCTGTAACATTTTTAAACCAAGTTTCGACGTGTTGCAAGCCCTGCAGGCCTGGGAATCAGCAGAGCTCCACTGGAGCAGAGCAAACAGAAACTGAGTGGTCACTGGCACAGAGAAGGTCACACAGGGACAAGCTTTCAATTGTGGATGTCCCAGCTCATGACATTCCTGCTCTCTCTCAAAAAGCCAACTTCACCCCAAGCTGAAAACAGATTTAACCCACTCTGATAAACCTATCTCTGCAGAGAAACTGAAATCAAACCTCAGCTCCCAGAGCACAGCTAAACAAACAAGTGGTTTGTAACAAAACCATCACCACTCTGATCTGGCTGTAAAAATCAGAGTTGCTGCAGCCCAGCTGCCTGAGAGTGAACAACTTTCAGTGCCCAGGTGCATGAGTGGGTATTTTATCTGTGTTCTCAGAGGGATCTGCAGACCTGTACAGGGGGAGGGAAAGCCCAGAGCATGATACCATCAGTACGTGTGGCCTCAGTAGCAGTTTGAAGTATTTCTTGCTCTAAAATGTCCCCTCTGAGCTCTGCACAAGGCTCAGTAACAAGGCAGACACCTTTGACCCTTCAGTGAGAAACACACTGCCATAAAGTGTGGCAAGAACCTCAAATACCAGAAGTGGATCTTAATTAAGCTTCCAGCCAGTAATCTCAGTTCTCTCAGCTCAAGCTATGTCAGCTTTCCCCCTGATACTCATTTTACATTCACCATCTGAGTGCACAAGTCCCCAGCACAGGAGGAGTTTTTAAAAAAGAATCCTGGATCACAAGGGAAAAAAAAAAAAAAATATTTTTTTCTTTTTTTCATGCCACAACACCACTACTGATTTAGTAATATCCCCTTCCATAAAGGCTCTGTAGTTTTGCATAAAGTTTCTTTAAAAAGCTATAAAAAGCCTTGCTCACCCAATGATGAACTTCATTTTGCCACTCTTAGCTGCCTGGATGAGGATGGGAACCAGCTGAGGGTCTCTAGGACCAAATATTCCATGGGGACGAAGAGCAGTTGTGAAAAAGTTGTTGTCTGGGTCATTGGCACTGAGCACTTCCTAAAGGGAAAAAAAAAAGAACTCAGGAGAGAGTGTCTGGGAGGAAAAATATGGATATATCCTGAGATCATCACAGAGGGGGTGAGAGGGCCCCTGTCCTCTTGGGAAGGATTTAAATCAGTGGGAGAACGACTGCCCACCTGAGGTATCCTCACAAATCCTTTGTTCCCAACTCCTTTCCCACTTCTCTTCAATGAAAGAAAGACACAAAAGTCTCTTTTCCTAATTGGAGACTGAACAAATTGACAGGCAAAGGAAGGGCACCCAGTGCCTCCCTGATTTAACAGCACAGAAACCAGAGGAGCTTGGGAAGTTCCTTCAATCCTTTATGAACATATTGGAGAAAAAAAGGACTCTGAGCAATTCAGCCTCTGTCTCTATCATTTGACAGAGATTTCCAGGGGGGCTCTCTCTGACTGCATTCAGAGGGGTCCCACCAGCCAAGGAAAATCTGAATATTTCTGTATTTTGGCTCCAGGGAGCTGGCAGGAAAGGAGCTGCAGGAGCAAGGCTGGTGAGAGAGGGAAGAGGCAGCCACCTCCTACAGAGTGAGGGAATCCACAGCTCCTGAGCCCCCAGGCTGAGAGTAAGAGGGCTACAAGCAGACAGATCTGTCTCTGAGAGGGGAATTTTCTGTTGCAGCTGCACTCTGAGAAGCCTGGCAGGCATTGCCCCACATGCCCAGATTTCCTCTGGAGCTGTCAGGATGAGACACTTCTTTTTAATGAAGGAGCTTCTGGAGAACAACAGCAAACTGTTGAGTCTTGAAGAGCCTGGTGGGGTCCCTCAGGGCATGCCCTACTTTCACTTTTAAGCATGGAAAGCAAACCTGCTGAATACCTTCTCCTGGAGGATCTTGGTCTCTGTGTAATAGTCAATGGGTTTTTTTGCATAGGGGAGGTCTTCTGATCCATTTTTTATGTCTGTGCCCTCAAAAACCACACTGGCACTGCTAGTTAACACCAGCTTCTGCAACAGAGGTGAAAGAAAAAACAGTTATTTAAAGCCTAACACCAGAGGGTTATTTTTTAGGAAGGCTGAATAAAGGCAATGATCATGTTTAAGCAACTGATCCTGGAGCTGAGCAAACAGAGCCTAGAAAAAAAACTCCTGCAGCAGGTGGGAAAACTCCCCCTCTGAGTGGACTGCCAGACTGCTGAGTGCTGCCTCAAGGAGATGGAAAACACCCCCAGACAGATCAGTGCCCACTTGGCTCAGCACTTAACACACAGAGAGCATTTTTAAGGCATATTTGCTCCTCTTGCCCCTACCAATGCCATGCTGGGCCCAACCAAGAAAGAATTCCTTATCTCAGATGCTTTTGTTGGATAGGAACCTACCCTGGTGGGTTGGAAACAGGAAGCCAGGGATGTATCTGAGTAATCAGAAACCTGGTTTTAAACCAGATCAGCACTGACACAGAAAGCTGAGTGGATCCAACAAGCTCCAACAAGACTTCACTCCTTGCTCTGACAGCACCCAGACTGAGCCTGAAGGTAAACACCTCCTGGCCCATTTCCTACAGCACTTTATTAGATGAGAGAGGAAAAAAAACACCCCAGCCCACAGCCCAATAAGCAGCAAACTGTGGGGCTTGGAGCCCTGTGTGACAGAGACCCAGTGCTGACCAACATCACCCCAGACCTGTACAGGGCCATGGAGCAAAATGCCTCCTCTGGAGGCCACACTTCTGCCCAGGAGCAGGAAGGGATCTTCACATGCACTGAGCTTTGCTAAGAACTTAAATGAAAACTTGGGGTATCAAAATAACAAGAGGAAAAAAAAAAAAAAAAAAACCAAACCAGACACCACAACCTTGCCTGAGCAGCAGCCTGGTTTCCTCTGGCTCTTTCTTTTCCAGGCAGATGATTTTCTAAACCAAATTACACTGAGGCTGTGGCACAAGTGTGTTCCTTCTCATTACAGGTCAAAGAACTCACACAGGTAATGCTGCCATGAATACTTCCACTGCTGGCAAAGCTTCCTTTAGCACTGCCTGAAGGAACCCAAACCTCAGCCAGGGCTCTCCCGTGGGTGATTCCCAGATGTCTGGGCAGACAGATTTTCAGGGATGCTTTTCCTGCTGTCAGGAAGACTGCAAGATGCCTGTCTGCTGTGGCAAACGTGGGCTGAGCTCCCAGCAGACACTAACTGGGAGACCAGAGCCTCTCTCTCTCCTAATTTCCCCAAAACAAGGAGGAATTCCAGCTCTCAGAGACCTCTGTCCCTCTCCCAAAACAAGAGTGGGATTGGGCCGTGCTGCAGTGGTTACAAAGTCCCAGCAGCACCTCAGAGTCCCCTGTTCCACCCTTACCTGCACCCCAGCTTCTCTGCAGGCTTCAATGACTGCTTTGGTCCCCAAAAAGTTCACCTTGTAGAAGAGTTCCCTGTTGTCACTGGCAGGTGCTGGGGATGCACAGTGAAAAGCCACAGACACCCCCTGCAGAGCTGGGAGCAAGGCCTGGGGGACAGAGAGAGAGAGAGACAGGAGTGAGGCTACAAAATGGAGAAAGGAAGGAAATAAACCACAGCTTTTTCTCCTGGAAACCAATAAACCCATCAAATATCAGGTCACATTCCTCCCATCCAGGTGAGCAGCTGAGTTCCAGGATCCTCCCAGTGTCTCTCCCTCTCAGCCCCAGGAGCACTGCAGCATCTGCTCCTTCCAGAGAAGAGCCTGGGAAATTCCTGAGACCCGGAGGCCACCCAGACTTCACTCCCTGCAACAGTCCCAAGTGCATGAAACCCCAAATTCCCTGAAGCCAGAGACCTGAGGAGCAGGATTTGCATCCAGCAGTGCCCCATGGCAGGAGCAGAGCCCCCAAGCTCCCAGACAGGACCCTTCCTGCTGCTGGGGAGACATCAGATTGCAAACAAATGTTCTGCCAAGGCTCCCACACAGGGCTGAGCTGAGGCAGCAGGTCCTGGAGGGCCTGAGCTGGGAGGAAAAACATGTTCTGCCCTTCTCCTGTGGCTGGGGTGAGCCAGGAGAGCACCCACGTGCAATTACCCAGGGTGAGCTGTAATTAGGCTGTGTAATGACCCAGCTAACAGTCATGCAAACCAGAACCCAGAGTCCCTTTCAGCTGCAGACACCCAGTGTCTGTCTTCAAGTGTCCCAGATGCTGCTGCCTTCCCAGGGAAAGGCTGGGGGCCATGTCTAAACCCTTTTAAAACCTCTGCAATGCCTCTGGGTGCTGCAGTGCTTCAGGGCAGGCTGGGCAAGCTGCTTGAACAAACATCTCTTTCAGCAGCAGCTCTGTTTCTCTCAGCCCCTACCTCTTTGTCACAGAGGTCTCCCAGGAAGAACTGCACCTGGTCATTGTCAAACCTCTTCTGGAGGTCAAACACATTGACCACATAACCCTTCTCCAGGAGCTGCTCCACCATGTGCTGGCCCAGGAACCCTGACCCCCCAATCACTGTGCACTTCTTGCCAGCCTGCAGAGAGAGAGAGAGAGAGGCAGAAAAGCAATCAGGTTAATTGGAGGACTCTAAATCCAGCTCTCAAGAGACTCTTCAGAACAGCTGTGCCCTCACAGCCCCTCACAGCTTGGGCCATGCTCACAGCCCCTGGGCTGGGCTCAGAACTCTGCCCCGTGACCAAGTGGGTGAGGGAGTAGGGAGGGAAAAACCAACAAAAAAAAAAAAAAAAAGAAGATGGGCTCTGCAGGACCCTGCCCTCGTGGTAAAACAAACAGAATTTGCTTCAGCCACCTGGCAGAGGGGATTCAGGACACTAAAACTGCCCTGGTTAGCAAGGACACAACCATCTTCAGAGCAGAGCCAGACTCTGGCTTCTCCAGGCAGCCATCAGGCAGAGGCAGGGCTTACCCCTTGACTTATTCTTCCTTTCTTTCTCCATTTCAAGCTTTTTGCAATCAGTGGCTGGAATCAACACTAATTAGCAGGTTCCAAGCTGGTCACTCACCTCACTGGAGTGAGGCTGCAGGGAATCCTCTGGCATCCCAGGCCACAGAAGGAACAAGGCTGAGGAAGTTTTTGTACAGAGAATGCTCTGTCCTGCCTGGAAGTGAACTGGCTCCTCCCTGCTGCTGCCCCACTCCCAGCCCTGCAGCCCTCCCACCCCCCTGGGGAAGGTTCAGCCCCACGAAACCACTGGAAGGAGATGACTGCTCACAAGTTTTGAAGCCCTGCAAGAAAGGTTCTGCTGCAGAGTGCCAGTTTATCCACAGCAGGAAGGGGAAGAGGTCACTGCAAGCTGCTCAGGGAAAGCAGGAGCTGCTCTTTGGAAAGGTGAAGGAGGATTAAAATGAGGAAAAAAAAAAAAAAATAAATAAAAAGTTCTAATGGGCTGGCCCAGTGGTTTATTTGATAACTGCCAGAGACCAGAGGACATGGAGGAGAGTGCTGAGGGCTCTGCAGTTCCCTCACCAAGCAGAGCCCTGGGTTAAAATGCAGGTGGGAAGCCAGGCTGGGAATGGTTGCCCATCCAGTGAGGGGCTGGGAAGATTCAGCAGCCTGGTCGTGCCCCATGATCCTGCACTGTGGGGGTTTCTTGGCTTCCTAACTGCCCCAGGCTGCCTGCCCTGCCAGAGCTTTGATGGGAATCAATGAGGAAACAGCTCAGAAGGATAAATGACCTACAAACAATCACAAGCAGTGCCACAGAACAGCTCAATAACCCCAGAGTGATGTTCAAGCACCTCCTGCAGGCAAGGCAGGGATCACAGAGGAGGTAACAGCCTCTCCCTGCACTGCTACACAACCTAAAGCCTGGAGAAATGAGCCTGGGGGCCCCAAATCTTGGGCAGCCCTGGCAAAGCCACTGCTCCAGGGGTGGGAGCACTGCTGGGGCTCTGGGGAACTCTAAACTGTTCCTTGGCAAATGGTGTTTGCCCCAGCAGCACCCCTGGAGTGGGCACAGAGACAGAGAAAGTCCCATGTCTGCTCCAGCAAAATTCATCAGAAATATTTATGGGAATTTGTTTCTGCAAAACAAAGCCTCAGGAAGCATCCCTGGGGTCTCAACTCACCCTTCTGAGGTGTGTGGCCATGGCTCTGCTCATTCACTCTCCACTTGGTGCCTTTGGAGAAGGAGAAGAGTGGTTTATTCCCACTGTAATATTTCTGTTTCTGCCTGGGATGGTTTTTAGGCCCAGCTCCCTTCCCCACCCCAACTGGGAGGCTCCAGGAACAGCAACCCCACAGCAGAGCACCCAGGGAGGTTCCACGTCCCCTCAGCACAGGCTCTCTGCAAGCCACACTTTCACACACTTCATTTTTGATCCTTTTTCTGAAAAGCCCTTTAAGAACAGGCAGGGAAAAGCCCAAAGCAGGCAGGATGGTGCCTGCCAACACCAAGTGTGTGGGCACAGGGTGTTCACCCCCAGCTGCCCCCTGCTCTGCCCCCACACCCCTAAACACAGCCCCCACACCCCTAAACACAGCCCCCACCTCTGCAAACTGCACCTCCTCACCTGCTCTGCCCCACCCCCCCTTTAGCCCCCCCTCAGCTCTCCTCACCCTCCCCTTCCTCACACCCCTGCACCCACTCCCAGACCCCCACCCACCCACCCACCCACCCCAACCTTCCCCTTGCCGACCCTACAGCCTCCCCACCCCCCACACCCCAAATCCCCTCCTTCTCACACCCCACACCAACCCAAAGCCCCCAGCCCACACCCCAAATCCCCCCCTCCTCACACCCCAAATCCCCCCCTCCTCACACCCCAAATCCCCCCTCCTCACACCCCAAATCCCCCCCTCCTCACACCCCAAATCCCCCCTCCTCACACCCCAAATCCCCCCTCCTCACACCCCAAATCCCCTCCTTCCCTACAGCCCAGCCCACCCCCCACACCCCAAATCCCCCCCTCCTCACACCCCAAATCCCCCCTCCTCACACCCCAAATCCCCCCCTCCTCACACCCCAAATCCCCCCTCCTCACACCCCAAATCCCCCCCTCCTCACACCCCAAATCCCCCCCTCCTCACACCCCAAATCCCCCCCTCCTCACACCCCAAATCCCCCCTCCTCACACCCCAAATCCCCTCCTTCCCTACAGCCCAGCCCACCCCCCACACCCCAAATCCCCTCCTCCTCACACCCCAAATCCCCTCCTCCTCACACCTCAAATCCCCCCTCCTCACACCCCAAATCCCCTCCTTCCCCACAGCCCAGCCCACCCCTCACACCCCAAATCCCCCCTCCTCACACCCCACACCCCTCTCCCTCTCCCCACACCTCCCTGCCCCCCTCTCCCCTCAGCTGCCCCCCCACAGCCTCCCGGACCCCTCCAGACCCCCCAGCCCCCTCCTCACCCCTCACTCTCTCCCCTCTCCCTCTCCCTTCCCTCCCTTCCTGGCCCCGCCCCCTCTCTCTCTGGCCCCGCCCCGTCTCTCCCTCTCCACCAATCATCGCTCACGTTTCCCCAGACCCCGCCCACCCCACCTCTTCCCGCCCTGAGCCGAGCATCGCGCCAGCCTCCCGCCGCTCTCTGATTGGTCCCCTCCCTTCCTCCCCTCCAGCCAATCGGCTCAGGGTGCAGGGCGCCCCTCCCTTCCTGGCTCCGCCCCCTAGCCTGCTCTCAGCCAATCGCTATCCCCCCGCGCATCCTCTCCGCCAATCAGCAGCGGGCGTTGCCATGGCAGCGGCGTAGGGCCGGCAGCCAATGGGACGGGCGGATGTTGCGGCGGGGCCTGACAGGACCGGAGCCGCCATGGTGAGTGCGGCGCCGGCCGGGCCCGCTGCCCCCGCTCCGCCTGCAGCCCCGGGGCTGGGGGGCTCCCCCTGCCCTGCCCTCCGCTCCTCAGCTCCCCAGGGCCGCGGGAAGCCGCTTCCTCCCGCTCCGGGCAGAGCCTGGGGCTGGGGGTGGATCCGCAGCGCTGCGGGGCTGTGTGATGTGCACCCCCCCCCCCCCCAAAAAAAAAAATAATTTGGGAAATGTGGATAATTGGGCTCCTCTGGAAGTGCCGGGGCTCTGCCGCTCCCCAGCGGGCTGTGGGGCATTTCCCGAGAAGGGGAGGGATGGGAGCGGCTGAGGGAGGTGACACCATAGGGAGCAACTCTGGGTGCAGGGCCAGGGGCAGCCCCGGGGTCTCCTCCCCACACCCAGGGAACCAGGGAACCCTCCCTCCCACCGGCCCTGTGCCCGCTGCTCTCTCAGGGGTGAGCTCTGCACCCCAGGGATGTGCTCATCACCCCTCTTCAGTGCTTTGCACAAGCTCTGACCTTATCCCCGAGCCTCGCTGTTCTTCCTGTCATTTCCTCAGTTTTACTCAGTTTAACTCCTTCACCTCCAGCAGGGGCTGGCCCAGAGGTGGCCACCACCCCCCAGGCCTCAGTAGCCCTGCCCAGCCCCTGCACCCTGGGCCTGATCCCCTCTTTCTCTTGTGTTGTTGCCGTGCCCAGGCCTCCAGCTTCAAGAAGCCCTCCCTGGGATCCACATCTCAGAGGAAGAAAACGAATCCCAAGCTGGAGCTGACTGAGGAGCAGAAGCAGGAGATCCGGGAGGCTTTTGACCTCTTTGACACGGATGGCACTGGGAGCATTGATGTCAAGGAGCTCAAAGTAAGGATTTCCCTGGTCCTGCTGAGGTGATAAAAGTAACAGGGGCAAAACCACTTAAATTACCTTGAAGAGGAAAGGAGAGATTGTTTCCCCCAGCATAAAACGTTCTCAACAGGGAGATTTTTCTCTTTGTGACTCTCTCAGGGCCAGAATGGCTAAAACAAAGTTCAGCTTTCCTCTCCCCCCACTGTGGTTTTGTTCATAGTTTTGTATAATTTATGAATTTATTTTTTTTTTCCCATACAGGTGACCATGAGAGCACTTGGGTTTGAGCCTAAAAAAGAAGAGATCAAGAAAATGATATCTGACATTGATAAGGAAGGAACAGGAAAAATCAGCTTCAGTGACTTCCTGGTGGTGATGACTCAGAAGATGGTAGGTAAATCCTGCAGATCTGACTGAAAGCAATTTTGGGGATGGTTGAGCCCCTTTCACCTCCTTTTGGGTTTGGCAGAAGATGACAGCACTATTTTAGCCTTAAGAACAAAAGATGCCAAGGTTGGGAATGCAAGGCAGGGGCCAAAAAGAGGGGTAAAGCTGGAATAATGATGCCCTCAGCAGGTTCCCTGAACACTCAGGTTTGTGTTGGAAAAGTCTTAAAAATGTGCTGAGTAAAGGTGGGAGTTTAGCAGTGAAATCCCAAGGGGGGATTTAATATTTTTAATTGATGTTTAATCTCTTTATTGATGACTTAGATGGGGGGATTGAGTCCATCAGCAGCAAATTCACAGATGACACTGAGCTGGGGGGGAGTGAGGATCAGCTGGAAGGCAGGAGGGCTCTGCAGAGGGACCTGGACAGACTGGAGAGTTGGGCTGATCCCAACGGGATGAGGTTCAACACAACAACCCCATGGGGAGCTCCAGGCTGGGCACAGAGTGGCAGAAAGGGAGCTGGGAGTCTGGATTGCCAGGAAGCTGAAGAGGAGCCAGCAGTGTGCCCAGGTGGCCAAGAAGGCCAATGGCATCCTGGGCTGGCTCAGGAAGAGCGTGGCCAGCAGGTCCAGGGAAGGGATTCTGCCCCTGTGCTCAGCTCTGGGGAGGCCACAGCTTGAGTCCTGTGTCCAGTTCTGGGCCCCTCAGCTCAGGAAGGAGATTGAGGTGCTGGAGCAGGTCCAGAGAAGAGCAAGGAGGCTGGGAAGGGATCCAGCACAAGTCCTGTGAGGAAGGGCTGAGGGAGCTGGGGGTGTTGAGGCTGGAGAAGAGGAGGCTCAGGGGAGACCTCATCACTCTCTCCAACTCCCTGAAAGGAGGTTGGAGCCAGGGGGGGTTGGGCTGATATCAGTGGGACAAGAGGGCACGGACTAAAGAATTTTTTCCTAATATCCAACCTAAACCTCCCCTGGCAGAGCTTCAGCTCTGCCAGGGGAGGTTTAGGTTGGATATTAGGAAAGGATTTCTTTCTGGAGAGGGTGCTCAGCCATTGGAATGGGCTGCCCAGGGAAGGGGTGGATTCTCCATCCCTGGAGATATTTCAAAAGAGCCTGGATGTGGCACTCAGTGCCATGGGCTGGGAACCACGGGGGGAGTGGAGCAAGGGTTGGACTTGATGAGCTCTGAGGTCCCTTCCAACCCAGCCCATTCTAGGATTCCATGCCTGATCCTTGGAAATGCCAAGGATTCTTTCCCTGGCTGGAAAAGAAGGAAAATGCCCTGAAACCCTGAGGTCCAGGAGCACTGCTGGGGCTCTGCCTGCAGGTGGTGTTGGTGACCTGCTGCCTGGGCTGCTCTCAGGACACTTTCTCAGGCTTTTTATTGCTCCTCTTGTATCATTTGGACTCTCACCTACAACATCACCCCTGGTTTGTTGTTTGTGGTTTTTTTTTCCCCTTAACCTTACACTTGCTTCTTTTAAGGCTGAAAAAGATTCCAAGGAGGAAATCCTCAAAGCTTTCAAGCTCTTTGATGATGATGAAACTGGCAAAATCTCTTTCAAAAACCTCAAACGTGTCGCCAAAGAGCTGGGGGAGAACCTCACAGATGAGGAGCTGCAGGTTTGTAGCCACACCATGCCTGGTGCCTTTAAACACACCCAAACAGCACAGCCCAGTCCTGCCTCTGTCTGGAGAGCTGAGCCACCTCTGACTGGGAATCTCCTCCCCAGAGGGGGAAGGAAGCCTTCCCAGGGTCAGTTTTTAGGGCAAGGCAGCAGCTCTGGCTCAGCTGCTCTCCTCCAGCATCCTCTGGGATCTTGGCACCTGGGATCAGGGGAATCTGCCCCCTCTCTCCTGGCAGAAACAGAAGAGATTCTGTGAGTTTGGGGTTGGGAAATGGGTTCTGAGCATCTGTGGCTGCTGAAATTGCAGCAGAAGGATTCTCATCCTAAACCTGATGCTAATCCAGTCCTAACCCTGAGCTCAGCTGGGTCTGAATTCAAAGGTTTTCAAATTTGAATTCAAATTTCAATTTCAAATTCAAATTTCTGAATCCAAATGTTTTTCAGGAGATGATTGATGAAGCAGACAGAGATGGGGATGGGGAGGTGAACGAGCAGGAGTTCTTGAGGATCATGAAGAAAACCAGCCTGTACTGACAGCTTCTCTTGCACGTGTGCACACACCTTTGGCACGTGCCTCACTTTCTTACCATCTTTTCTTTTGAGACAGCAGAAAATATTAGGTCAGTGTTTTTGGTTTGTTTGTTTTTAAGTGGATGATCTTGTGTTTGTGAGCAGTTCCCAACTGCTGACCTGTTTACACGTGGCAACCTGGTTGCTTCTTTGTACTCCTGAGATGTTTTATGCTCTTTGGTTTGGAGACAAATCACACTTCTCAGTGAGAGTGTTTGGGTCCTTCTCTGGCTAAAAACTGGGTCAGATTATTCTGGTTTGGTAAAGAGGGGACTCAGAACCAGAGAGGTAAACCCATGTTTTCCAGCAGTTGAAGTTCTTGGCTTAATGTCTTGGTTTGGGCACAGCTGAACTCTTTATATGATGTATTTGTGGGGATCAGTTTTTTATACTCTGTGTTACAGTGATTGTCCCCTCCCACTTTTTTAATATGTTCTTTAAATTCAATTTAAAAAGTGAGTAAACAGCCTGCTGCAACTGAACTCACTGCTCTTGGCTTCACATGCTCCAGGCTTTCCAAAGAAGAAAAAAAAGTCACCTGTGGTGGTGCTGAAGGCACTTGATGTTTGCAGGAATGCTCAGTACTGGCTGCCCACACAAGCTTATATTTAAAATAAAGTTTCTTATTTTAAGCCATCAGGATTGTGGAATGAAGGGTGTTGCTGGTCACTTCTTCCCAAAGTGTTTTCCCTGCTCCCTGGCCAACCAGTAGCATGTCCTACACCAGAGTGAAAATCAACAAACGGAGGCAGAACTCAGCCTGTGTGAAGAGTTTCAGGTTTATTGTGTCCAGTTCTGGGCCCCTCAGTTCAAGAAGGACAGGGAAGTGCTTGAAAGAGTCCAGCGCAGAGCTACTGAGATGATTAAGGGAGTGGAACATCTCCCTTATGAGGAAAGGCTGAGGGAGCTGGGGCTCTTTAGTTTGGAGAAAAGGAGACTGAGGGGTGACCTCATCAATGTTTTCAAATATGTAAGGGGTGAGTGTCAGGGAGATGGAGTTAGGCTTTTCTCAGTGGTGACCAGTGATAGGACAAGGGGTAATGGGTGTAAATTGGAGCATAGGAGGTTCAAGTTGAATATCAGAAAAAATTTTTTTACTGTAAGGGTGACAGAGCCCTGGAACAGGCTGCCCAGGGGGGTTGTGGAGTCTCCTTCACTGGAGACATTCAAAACCCACCTGGACACGTTCCTAGGGGATGTACTCTAGGGGGCCCTGCTCTGGCAGGGGGGGTTGGACTAGATGATCTTTCCAGGTCCCTTCCAACCCCTAGGATTCTATGATTCTATGATTCTATGATTATTGAGGAGCAGAACCAGGTTCCCTCCTTTTTGCCCTTAATTCCTCCCTCCTGTGAGGCAGAGGCCTGGGGGGGGGCTGGAGGGAGGTGTGAGGGGTCTCAGGGACCCCGAGTCGGTCACCAGCCCTGAGCCAGGGAGCTCCTCAGGGCTGTGGGTTCCTGGTTCCCACCCCAGGAGGAGCTGCCACAACCCTCCCGTTGCTGCCCTCCCTCCTCAGCAGCCACCGGGGGAGCAGTGGGGAAGGAGAACTCCACCGGAGCGGCAGCCGAGGGGGGTGGGGAGGAGATTTTCTGGGGAGGTCCTGGAGGTCAGGCCAGTCTGAGCACTTCCTGCACCATCTTCCCGACGCCGTCGAAGATCTGGTGCAGGGGGGCAGAGCACATGAAGGCACTGGTGCTCACCAGCTTGTGCTGCACATCCACGTGGGTCTCGGTCACCTGGCTGTTGATGTGCTTGCAGCCAAGCTCCCTGATGCTCTCAGCTGTCTTGGCATAAGGCCACCTAGGAGAGGAGGGAAAGAGAGAAGGAGAGAGAGACAGAAAGAGAAGAAAGAGGAGAAAGAGGAGAAAGAAAGAAGAAAGAGAAGAAAGAGAAGAGAAGAAAGAGAAGAAAGAAAGAGAAGAGAGAGAGAAGAGAGAGAGAAGAGAGAGAGAAGAGAGAAAGAAGAGAGAAAGAGAAGAGAGAAAGAGAGAGAGAGAGATAGAGAAAAAGAGAGAGAAAGAGAGAAAGAGAAAGAGGGAAAGAGAAAGAGGGAAAGAGAAAGAGAGAAAGAGAAAGAGAGAAAGAGAAAGAGAAAGAGAAAGAGAGAAAGAGAAAGAGAGAAAGAGAAGAGAAGAGAGAAAGAGAAAGAGAGAAAGAGAAAGAAAGAGAAAGAGAGAAAGAGAAAGAGAGAAAGAAAGAGAGAAAGAAAGAGAGAAAGAAAGAAAGAAAGAAAGAAAGAAAGAAAGAAAGAAAGAAAGAAAGAAAGAAAGAAAGAAAGAAAGAAAGAAAGAAAGAAAGAAAGAAAGAAAGAAAAGAAAGAAAAGAAAGAAAGAAAAGAAAGAAAGAAAAGAAAGAAAGAAAAGAAAGAAAGAAAGAAAGAGAGGAAGAGAGAGAAAGAAAAAGAAAAAGAAAGGGGGGCAAAGGGGGGCAAAAAGAAAGAAAAAGAGAAAGAAAGAGAAAGAGAGAGAGAAAAAGAGAAAGAGAGAAAGAGAAAAGGCGAAAGAGAAGGAGAAAGAGAAAAGGAGAAGGAGATGAAAGGCTGTGTGGGGAATCTGTCGTGGCACAGGGAGGGATGGTCCCTGCAGGAAGCCTGCTCCAGGGGATCCGCATCCTTCTATCTCAGAGGAGTTTCTCAGGGACTAGAGAAGCAGGAAGAAGGACAAATTCCTCCTTTCCAGAAACCTGTCCGTCTCCCTGACTCCCTTCCTAATTTATTCCGTGGCGGTTCTTGCGGTCTCTTGTGCCCCCGGGTGGAGGAAACTGGGGAAAGGCAACTTGGAGTTGTCGTTTCACCCCGAGAAATCCGTGGAGGAGATGTGAGTGACAAGGGGGAGAGCAGAACCCCGGGACTGTTTCATTTATCCCCCCAGGTGAATTTAATAAAAGCCTGGTGTGGGTTATCGGCTCTGAGAAATAACCTTCAGCTACTGAGGAGACTTCAGCTGCTCAGGGGGATGTTCAGGGGGTGCTGGGAACACTGGGATGGGGGCAGTGCTGGTCCTGGGGTGTCCAGGAGGTGCTGGGAACACTGGGATGGGGACAGTGCTGGTCCTGGGGTGCTCAGGGGGTGCTGGCAGCACTGGGGTGGGGGCACTGCTGGTCCTGGGGTGTCCAGGGGGTGTTGGGTGGGGGGCAGTGCTGGTCCCGGGGTGTCCAGGAGGGTGCTGGGTGGGGGCAGTGCTGGTCCTGGGGTGCTCAGGGGGTGCTGGGAACACTGGGGTGGGGGCAGTGCTGGTCCTGGGGTGCTCAGGGGGTGCTGGGTGGGGGCAGTGCTGGTCCTGGGGTGTCCAGGGGGTGCTGGGTGGGGGGCACTGCTGGTCCTGGGGTGTCCAGGGGGTGCTGGGTGGGGGACAGTGGTGGTCCTGGGGTGCTCAGGGGGTGTTGGGTGGGGGCAGTGGTGGTCCTGGGGTGTCCAGGGGGTGCTGGGAGCACTGGGGTGGGGGCAGTGGTGGTCCTGGGGTGCTCAGGGGGTGCTGGGTGGGGGCAGTGGTGGTCCTGGGGTGCTCAGGGGGTGCTGGGAACACTGGGTGGGGGCAGTGGTGGTCCTGGGGTGCTCAGGGGGTGCTGTCCTGTCGGGGTTCTCTGGTTACTTACTTCTCACACTCGGTGTCGTGCCCCACAGTCAGCTCACAGCCCGGGAAGACTTTGGCTGCCAGCACTGGGGAGATGCAGCAGAGGCCAATGGGCTTCCTGGCAGCATGGAATGCCCTCAGCACATCCTCCACCTCCTTGCAGACGACGCAGTTCTTGCCTTGGGTGGCCCAAGTACTCAGGTTTTTAGCCACTCCGAAGCCTCCTGAGGACAGGGAACCAGGTCAGAGCAGGAAATGAGTTCTGCAGGGCAGGGTTTTCTCACTTAGCAGAATGGTGCCACGGAGTGGTGGCAATGCTTGCCATGTTGATAAAAGACCTCACAAGACTCAAGCTGGACTATTTATTGCAAGCTGACTCCCAGGAGAGGAGACACCAAAGCACCTTCCTTGCTTCCATACAGAGCTGAAGCATCCCCATGCTCTCAGAGCTTTGGTGAGTGCTCTGTGCCACCCATGAGCTCTCTCCTGAACGCCCTGGAACACGCTGACACCTTTTCCCTTAATCCTTGCTCCAGGCCTCATCCATCCCCACTGAAATGGTGCTCACAGCTTCACCACAGCTGCATTGCCAGGCTGCCCAAACTTTCCATTTCCGAGCCACCCACCCTCTTCTTCCCCTGGTAAGGAGGGAGGAGATGGTTCCACAGCCAGGACAAAAAGCTTGGTGGGTGGCACAGAGGGTAATTCCCCTGGTGGTTCTCTGCCCTCTCAGGATAAGCCCCACCAGTGCCAGCACAGAGGGAATCATAGAATCCTAGAATCCTAGGGGTTGGAAGGGACCTGGAAAGATCATCTAGTCCAACCCCCCCTGCCAGAGCAGGGCCCCCTAGAGTACATCCCCTAGGAACGTGTCCAGGTGGGTTTTGAATGTCTCCAGTGAAGGAGACTCCACAACCCCCCTGGGCAGCCTGTTCCAGGGCTCCGTCACCCTTACAGTAAAAAATTCCTTCTGATATTCAACTTGAACCTCCTATGCTCCAATTTACACCCATTACCCCTTGTCCTATCACTGGTCACCACTGAGAAAAGCCTAACTCCATCTCCCTGACACTCACCCCTTACATATTTGAAAACATTGATGAGCCCAGAAGTCTCCTTCCCCAGTGGCTCTGCACTGATCTCTCCAGCCCAGGCCTCCCGGGTGATCCCCAGCCTGTTCCCAAGCCCATCCCACCTGGTATGATGAGGGCATCCAGCCCCCGGACATCCAGCTTTGCCAGGTCCTTGATGTTCCCTCTGGCTATCCTGGCACTTTCCACCAGCACGCTGCGTTTCTCCTGCGTGGGTTGGCCTTTCACATGATCCACCACGTGCATCTGCTCCACGTCAGGAGCAAAAACCTCTGCCTGGAGAGGGAGGGGAAAGCTCTGTGAGCTGCAGGTGAAGGAGCAGGGGTGGTGAACCACGGTGCCTGAGTTACTTTGTTAGGGAAAAACTTGGCTGGTGAGAGGAGCTGAACTTCAGGCTCCCCTCTGTCTGGTAGTGGCATCAGAAAGGTGGTTGTCATAAAAGGAGAAAGAAAGCAAGAAAGGAAAAAAAGCAAGAAAGGAAAAAAAGCAAGAAAGGAAAAAAAGCAAGAAAGGAAAAAAAGCAAGAAAGGAAAAAAAGCAAGAAAGGAAAAAAAGCAAGAAAGGAAAAAAAGCAAGAAAGGAAAAAAAGCAAGAAAGGAAAAAAAGCAAGAAAGGAAAAAAGCAAGAAAGGAAAGGAAAGCAAGAAAGGAAAAAAAGCAAGAAAGGAAAGGAAAGCAAGAGGAAGAAAGCAAGGTCTTTGATAGCTTCTGTAGAGGAACATTTACCTCCTTAAAGGAAGGAGAGTGTTGTTAAGTGAAAGCCAGCTGGCCCACACTGCTTGTTCTGGTGCCTGAAGTGCTGGAGAAGGAGCAGGGGACTCCTTTCCTTCCTAGGAAAAGGAGGTGTCCCAAGGAAGAGCCATTGGTCAAGCCATTTCTTAGAGGTTTCCACCTGCATCCCAAGCAGCCACCCCCACAGGGGCAGCCCCAGCCCTGCCTCACCCCTCTGGGTGCTGCCTGCCCACCAGCCCTCCCTCAAAGACACGGCCTGGAGTTTCTGCTCCCCAGCCACTGCTTTCCCAAAGCCAGAGTAATTCTTCCTCTGGAAAAGGCCTCCCCTTCAGTCAGAGCTGCCCCAAGCCCACACGCAGCCAGGAAGAGCAGAGGGTGGCAAACAGATGGGTGAGAGAGTTTTTGGAACTGTACAAGCTTTGGAGTTCTGGGCCTCACACTTTCAGGAGGATGGGAAGGATGTCCAGAGGATGGCAGCAACACTGGTGAAAGGGTGGAAAGTGTGACTGGAGCAGGAGCTGAGGGCTCCAGGTTGGTCTGGTTTGGAGAGAAAGCTGAGGGGTGACTGCAGCTTCCTGAGGAGGGGACATGGGGATGGAGGAGCAGGACATGGGGATGGAGGAGCAGGACATGGAGATGGAGGAGCAGGACATGGGGATGGAGGAGCAGGACATGGGGATGGAGGAGCAGGACATGGGGATGGAGGAGCAGGACATGGGGATGGAGGAGCAGGACATGGGGATGGAGGAGCAGGACATGGGGATGGAGGAGCAGGACATGGAGATGGAGGAGCAGGACATGGGGATGGAGGAGCAGGACACGGAGGTGCTGAGTTCCTCTCCATGAGATCCAGTGACAGGACACATGGGAATGGCTCAAAGCTGCCCCAGGGGACATGAGGAAGCATTTCTTTACCAAGAGGGTGGTCAAACCCCAGAAAAGGCTTCCAAGAGAGGTGGTCAAAGCCTGTCAGTGATTTCAAAAGGCATTTGGACAACGTCCTTAGCACCATGCTGCAGCTTGGTCAGCCCTAAATGGATCATTGTAGATCCCTTCCAACTGAAGCAGTCTGCTCTATGCTATTCCATCCCATCCCATGCTATGCTGGTTGTCTCCTCAGGCATCATGACTGGAAAATAAAAGAAAGTTGGAGTGACACCCGGGTTTCCTCCACTGGAGGTCCCTGCTGATCAAGGGATGAGCACGGGACAGGGCAGTGGCTGGAGAGAAGCTGCAGCAGCTCCAGGAGAGGAGGAGGAGGAGAGGTAAAAAAATTACAGACAGAGGAGAAAAAAAGTTTGGAGAAGTTTCAGCATTAAGCCAAACATTGAATGCACCCTCTGAGGGCTTTGGAGCTGGGCGGGCTGGCTCTGCAGCTCATGGGCACCCCCGCTGGGCCTTTGGATTGAGGAGAGGAATTCTGCATCCCAGGAGAACAGCTCTGCCCCAGCACGGGGATGTGGGGCAAGGTTTCTCCCCCTCCTCTTCCAGCCACAAAGATGGGTGCTGTGTTAGACTGGCTGCCTGAGCATCATCTTTCTCTCTCATACTCCAGTGCAGCTCAGCAGAACTCGGCTGTGTTCAGTTCTCATCCTCAGGGCTTTAGAAAAGAGGAGTTTCCAACAGCCCAAACCAAGAGCAGTCCTTGAAACAGAAATAACAAAGCAGAGGAGAGGAAGCACAAGCCAAAAAGAACAGAGGGAAGTTTGTTTCTGGGTCTGGATGCTCTCCCCGTGGAGCCCCAAGGCAGTCCCAGCAGAGCAAAGCAGGGAGCAGGGAGTTTCCCACCCGGGACCTTTTGCTCTGCAGTGACCCCGGAGCAACAGGGAGCTTCTCCAGCTTGCTCCTTGGAGAGAAGCACCTTCTGCAAGAGAGACTGAGAAGCTGAGCAGGGGGAGAGGAGCCCTGGTGGGGCAGCAGCCTGCGAGGTGCCTCTTACCTCCGCCCCCTCCCTGCTGAGATGGACCAGGACAGCAGAAGATTCGTGGATCTCGCTCCCGTCGTACACCCCGCAGCCAGCCAGCACCACGGCCACCCTCTTCCCCATCCTGACAACCCGGGCAGGAGAGTCCCTGGAGAGCCCCAAATTGCTGTGGCTCTCTGCTCGCTGCCCAGAGGCTTTTATAGCTTGAGCCCTCCCCCAGGAGCGGGTGGGACCGGGAGGGCTGGGCTGGATTTTCTTACTGGCGAGAAGGTTTTATTTCCAGTGCCACGGGCAGGGCATGTAAATATTATTTGTTGCCTCAACTGGCTGCTCCCTTGCAGATCTCCTTCCCAGCACGTTGTCTCCAAAGCCTCCCCAGCTGACGTGACCACTTGGACACACCAGCTGTGTTTTTCCTTCTCAACTGTCCATTTTCCATTCTCTTACAAACTAAAGCACCAAAGTCTTTGCATGTAAGGTGGTAGCAAAGGCAGCCTGCCCAGAGAAGGTGTCCAAGCCAGTGCATTCCTTTCTGCCCCATTTTTTTCGAACCCTGCTCTGCATGGGCAACCTCGGTCTTTTAACACCAACATTTCCTTTCCCGACCTTAGATGTTCCTATCCTCATATCCCACCTCCGAAAAGCAGATGTTTCATGCTCAGCTGTAGCTTTTTCTTGGCTTTTGGGTCCTTTCCTTTTGCCAGGAAAGTGGTACCAGGAGCTGGCAGAGCCCCGGACTCTGTAGGGGCACTTGGCAGGAAGATTCAGAGCGTGTGATGGGGAAAACTCCTCTGCTCATGCAGGGATTTGGTCTTCCTTGCCCTTGGGATGCTGGATGGTGGATGGTGCTGGATGGTGGATGGTGCTGGATGGTGCTGGATGGTGGATGGTGCTGGATGGTGGATGGTGCTGGATGGTGGATGGTGCTGGATGGTGGATGGTGCTGCACTGCTGAAATAAGTGTGAGGCTGCCCTGCCACTCTCCAGAGGACAAAAAGCTCCATGCAGCACAGCAGAAGGATGTTTTTCAGGGGTTATTTAGACGAAATTTTCCTTGGGTCTCTGTGATATTTGGAAGAGACATGAAGTACAGCCTGTGGATAATGAAGCAGTGTTTTGGCACCCTGTTAGTCATCCCAGGCTTGAGGAGAGGAAGGTGCTCACTGCTGTGTGTGACCTCACTTCTTGCATGCAGCTCTCAAAACGAGTGGTGTGAGGCACTGCATGCTCTGAGCTGCTGCCTGGGCAAGCAGGAACAAACAACATGAGAAAAAGGACTCATCCAGCTAATCCAGCTTTCCCTTCCCCTTACCTTTGTTGCCCAGAACAGAAATTAAGCTGTGAGATACCTGAGGAAAACCCCCGAAGCCTTTCCCCTGCTGTTTGTTTTGGTGTCTAAGGGATTCCAACTATGGTTTAGAAATTTCTTATTTCCTCTTACACGAAAAAACAGCCAACTCATGCTGCAGGTTTCTTTTTCCTTCAGCTGGTTAGGGAGTAGTCCCAGCTGATGGAATGAAGATAGCCAGGGGCTGATGACTTAAACAAACTTACATGCACATCCTCCAGCTCTTTCTGCCAGTTGCAAACTGGGGGAGCTGGTTTCCCTTCCTGAGAGAGTTGGTTAGGTGTAAGGGGACAAAGCTGGCTTGTTCCAATACTTGCTCCCTCAGGGCGTAAGATCTGTCTCACCAGACATGTTGAACCTCAAGATCTACCTGTGGCAGACTTATTCTTGATAAATAATACCTCTCAGCTGAGTTGTCCCACTCTGTGGGAAAGCCTGCACACATTTATTATGGCAGAGCCTTTAATATTGGGCTTTAATATTAACACCTCACTTTAGCCTGCATGAATATTCTGGTGAAGATGAGTGTGAGGGATCCCTGCTGCCTCAAAGCTCTTCTTGAAGCATGAACACAGTTAAAGATAACTGTCCTCCAAAACACTGGAAGAGCCAGGGAAGTCTGGGAATGCTGATAGGGATCCAGCTGTGTGATGGAAGCATCCCTCATGCTCCAGCTGGCTCAGAGAGCAGGAGGAGCAGGGTCCCCTGACATTACCTGTGGACCCTGATGGGCTGGAGGTGTTCTGGATGCTGCTACAGATCTGATGCCTCTTGGATGATCCTGGGGGCCTGTCTTTGAGCTCCAGTCTGTGCATCCCTAAGTCCCAACAGCTTTTCTGTCTTCTAGCCCTGGCTGGGGAGCAAACATGGAGCAGGATCTGCCAAGAGGAAGATCCCAGCTTGCTGCTCTGGGGCTCCTCAGAGTCATCCTTGTCCATCCGTGTTGTGTGAAGCCCTTTGCACTGCTCTGCACCTTTTGTCTTGCCAAGAGGTTGAGAGTGGGATATTCCCTCCTGGGAATTGTCCCTGCACACAAACAGGATGATGGAGGGATGGCCAGAGGAGCAGCTCAGTCTTGCCCTTGTTTTCCATCAAAGCTCTGTTACCTCTCACAGAACAGGTCTCTGCCTAATTCCCACTTTTGTGGGACCAAACCTCATCTGGAGGCCACTGTCCTCTCCTCCACTGGGAAAACCCTTTCTTCTCCATGGGAAGCATCTGGAAGCTGTGGACAGGTCCTTCAGGTCACCTTTGGGATGCAGCAGTGACCGTGGCAATGCCTGAAACTCATTCCCTGTCTGCAGGGCTCCCCTGGAAGGCCAGGAAAGCCCCTCTGGATGGTGGGCTCCAGGCTCCTCGCTCATTACAACCACTTTGGGAGCCTGTGCTGGGCCAGGTGGATGTGACAGGAGGACAGGAGTCACCTTGAAGGCAATGGCACCGAACCCATCCTGGGTTTGCCCAGAGGTGCCAGGCGTTCGTAGCTGTGACAGGGACAAACAGCAGGACCCTGGCCAGCATCAGGAGAAATACCCAACCCCCAGGGGAGCTCCTGGGCTTGCAAAGCTCTTGTTTGCCCCGGCAAGGTGGGTTCTTTAGAAAAAAAAAAAAAACAGCAAAAAACCAACCCTTCGTTTTAACCGATGGAATTTCCTCGCTGGCAGCAGCAGCAGCGAGGCAGTAAGGGCGAGCAAACCTCAGCGTTATTTTTCCAGTGTCTTTTTTACCAAGGGTTAATCAGCAATAAAATTCACGGGTCCCTGGGGGCAGCTACCAGCGATCCACTGAGTCACGGCTGGAGGAGCTCATCTGCATTTCCTCCCCGGAAAGGCAGCAGGAAGGCGAACAGAAGATGTTTGTAGGGAAAAGGGGTGGAGAGCAGGGAGGACGGCCGGGCAGAGGACTCGCTTTGGTTATAAAGAGGTAGGGAGGAAAGCGAGGCAGCAGTCGAGCCCGCAGCTCCGGCGGGATGGCTGCGGGGAAGGCGGAGGCACCGCATTCCTCCCTCGGGCTCCTGGGCATTTCCGCAGGTAGGGATCGAGAGGATGGGGTTGGGACTGGCTCTCCCGGACAAACCTCCCCCTTCTTCAGAGGGGGGCAAAGAGAGGCTGTGTGCCCGGAGCTGGGTCTGCTCTGCCCGAGGGCAGTGTTTTGATCCAGAGATGCCCGGGCCTCTTCCAGCAGCCAACAAAATATTTGTCTTGGCGCTGGAAGCGCTGGCCCCGGCTCCTGTACTCCGTCCATCCTGGGTGGGAAGCAAATCAAACCTTTTTTTGGGAGTCATTTTCAGAAATGACCTTTATTTGGATGCTCTTGCCTCTCTTTTCCTTTTCCAGCTGTTTCCCTGCAGCTGTTTTCTGCCTTCTCTCCCTTTCCTTTGCCCCTTCCTCACATTCCACCCCTCTGAGGGTTGCCCCCTTTCCATTTCCAAGCCCGTGTTCTGTGGGCACAAGGCTGATGGGATCAGCTGCTGATCTGTCTGCCTTTTGTGTAGTTGGAATCAGAGAGCTGAGAGTTTTTACCTTTATCTGACAACGGGGGAGCACTTTCAAACATGATTAAGTCCAAATTTCTTCAAAGCAGGCACCCAGAGAGAGGTGAGACCTTGGACACAAACAGGTCCAAGCTCCTTAGACCAAGCTCCACACTCCCCCAGCTCCTTAGACTTCATTATTTTCATATCTTCTACTGCTATTTTTTCTCTGGTCCTTGCTCTTGCCACTCTGGGGTTTTTTGGGGGGACAAAATTAAGAAGCTCTTTTTTATTTTTTTCCCCCCACAGGATCACTCCTCCTGGCAGTGCATTTCTACAGCTTGCCCAGAGCCACCCCTCTGATCCCCACCACAGCTCTCGGGGCCCTCCTCTTGATTTTATCCTCTCTTTTGGCATATACAGGTAAGACTCAGAGGATGGCCAGCTTCAAGGCCTCCCCCTTCAACAAACCTTTGCCTGGATTTGTTCTGCTTTGCCAGCAGGGTTACACAAACCATGGCAGCCTTGCCAGACCCCTGGGCCTTTCTCCTAGAGGAGTATGTCAGCAAATTTTTCCTAAATTTCTTTTCCAAAGAAATCACTGTCAGTTTTGAACAAGTGCTTTACCAGCATCTTGGAGAGTTTTAACAGGTTTTTTTTTTACAGTTCCCAGGGCTTCCTGAGGGAACTTTAAGCATCCATGGATTGGAATGGCATGTGGATGTGTAAAAGCCAAGAGATCTGCTCATTGGAGAGAAAAAATGAGCAGTTATAACAAAGTCCACAGTTTGTAGAGTGAATGCTGAATTATTTCTGCTTTTTAACTCAGAACAATGAGGACATGAGCACCCAAGGGTTGATGCTGGTATTTCTCTCTCTACCAAGCAGACAGCTTGGGACAGACACTACATATTTTGACCCACAAAACATAGGTCCACCCAGGCTATAGGTTCACAAAACATAAGTCCACCCATAGCTCCATCTGCTTCTTCACAAAGCATGAGCAGAAATGGAGCAGCTGGAACGGCCCACAGGTGATGTGTCCTGGGTGGTAGGAGCCAAGAGCAGGCAAAGGCAGGAATTTCTCTGCTCCCACGTTCCAGGAGACCCCAAGTTGTAATGTGGAAGATAAAAGAATGGGATGGGGCAGATCCACCCCAACCCACGTGTAGCATCAAGCATCTGTGCAGCCCCATGGTGCTGATGCTTCCACCACACAGCTGCCTCTCCAAACCACCCCTTCCCCCAGCCTGCAGCCTCAAAATCCCAGTCTCCACTCTCCTCTGTTCCACAGGAATCTGGAGAAGCCTAAGAAATGCCTCCCTCTTCTTGTCTCTCTGCCTGACCACCTCCGTCTTCTGGTGTGGCTATGGAGTGATCATCATCCTGGGAGAGCAGAAAGCTCTGCACAACGTTGGTGATTTCCACGATGCCCTGGTGCCTGGGCTGGTCACGTTCAGCCTGGCACTCCTGCTCCTGGCAGTTGTGGGCTTCCTCTGCAGAGACCTCATCCTGGCTCTGGTTGCTTCTGCTCTCTCCCTTGCCAGTGCTCACGAGGTTGCCCTGCATTACAGCACAGCTGTTGGTTCCTCTGCTGTGGCTTGCAACTATCTGATTGTCTGCTTGGTTGGGGGTTATTTCAGCCTGGGGAGGATCCTCTATTTCCTAAGCAAACAGAAAATCACCCTGCCTGGCACAGATCTGGCCAAGAAAAAGACCCGTGACCAGCTCCAAGGCAGCAGTGGCAGTGTGAACCATTTTGCAGTCACGGGGCTGATCCTGAACATGCTCTCTGCCAGTGTCTTTGGCTGCAGGCTCCTGGGAGTCACTGCCCAGCTCCTCACGTGCCAGGTGCCCTGGCTCTGGGCAGCTGGCATCTACCAGCTTGGCATCTGCCTCCTGTCCTACCGTGCAATGGATGTGTTGATGGCCACTTTCTTTGGTCTCACGTCCATCCTGAAGCTGGCTGGAGGCTATTGCCTCCTGTACCCCCTCTGGCAGCCAGAGGAGCCCTCTTTCCCTGCTCCCGTCCTGGTGGTTTTCTCCATTCTTTTCGGGGTCTTGGCTCTTTTTCTGGCTCTGAAGAGCCCGGTGGACGCCCTCTACTTGCTGCTTTACGTGGCCTACTGCATTGCCTTAGCTTGTCACCCCAAGGGGTTTTTTGCGGGCGGCCCCCAAGGCGTGGACGTGGCCATCTTCGTGGCCTCAGCCTTGATGACCCTGCTTCACCTGTACAACGGGAAGGCAGGGGCCAAGATCCCGACAGGGAAGGACGCTGTGCGGGCCCTGCTGGCTCGCGGCCGTTTCCCCAAGCTCCGGGAAGGAGCAGCCCTGCACGCTCCCTACCTCGGCTACTCCAAGTATGCGGATGCAGAAGTGCTTGGCTACGCCTGCAGTGTCCTGGCCTCTTTTGCCATAACAGTGCCAGGGGACCCACAGGCTCCCCTCGCTACCGTCGTAATCCCGTGGGTGGTGGTAGCAGGTGGGATCCTGAAGCTGCTGAGCGGCTCGGTGGCCTTTGCCCGGGGTAAAACCTTGGAGAGCTGTGCCTTCATCCTCTATGCTGTCATGTGGGTCATCTGGGGCTTGACAAGGTATGGTGGCCTCCACAGCACCACCAGAAGCTTCCACGCTGCGGTAGGCATCATTGCCTTCATGCTCTTCAACGGCTTCATTGTCTTCTGCACGCTCTTCTTGAACATCTCCTGGTTCTTTTACTCTCTCACTTTCTTTCTCATCACCGTCAGCTTCTTGCTGGATGCCATCCGTGCCCTTCCAGCTGGCTATGACATTGCTGCCACTCTCATCTTTGGCCTGGTCAGCTTTTACTGCTTCCTCTCTGCCCTCTTCAACAGCATCTTTGAGGGCTCCTGCTTGCCAGTGGGCAGAGCCATTGTGCAGCTCAGTGGTGCTGGGGGAGCAGTGGCCAAGTGCCCTCACCTGCCTGCCAGGAAAGCTTCTTCAGTCAAGAGAATTGCAGGTAAGGGAAGCACACACAGCACCCTGGGGGGGTTTCGGGGGTAAATCCGGGGAGGGTTTGTAGCAGAACATTATTAAAAGAAGATTTTCCCAATCCAGATGCAGGAAGCACGGTGATCTGGTGATGCTGTGGGGAAGTGGGGAATGTTATTAGAGGAGGAGTCATTAGGAACTAAATCTGGGGTGAATGGGAGCAATGCCTCGAGAGGAGCTGCCTTTGGCAGTGGATTTGCTGCTGTCTCTCCTGTCTCATGTCCCTGCCTGCTCAACCCAGCTGGGGACACGAATCCTCCGGGCTGGGGCTACCACTGACTGCTCTGTAGAGGGAAAGCAAGGCAAATGAGTGGTGCTTGCTTTCTCCACTGGGGACTTCTGGACCTGATGAGCAGGGCCCAGAACTCCCCTAAATGCCAGATCCCCTCTTGGGTGAATGCTAGAACTTCAGAGGAAATGCTTTGTTGGGTGGGCAGAGGGGATGAGAGCACTGGTTTGCCTGTGCCAGCTCCTCCGTTGGGGACAGCCCCTCACTTCGAGTCACTCAAGGGGTTCTGCCCTCTTCACATGCCAACAGATATCCTGAAGAATGGAGGGACCTGTGGCATCCCCACAGACACTGTCTATGTGCTGGTGGCAGCCTGTAATCGCCCTGATGCTGTGGAGAAAGCTCACCAGTAAGTATTGGTCTTGCTGCCCCACTGAGGGCTTCCTTGGCTCCTCTAAAGAAGCCTCGGGGTCTCAGAGCTGCTCCTGAGGACTCCAGCAAGCATGGAGGGAAAGCAGTGAGAGACACAGCCTTGTCTTCATGGGGACACCGAGGTGAAGAGCCTGAGGAAAGGGGACAGTGGAGCTGGAGTTATCTCTTGTGATAGTGAAGGCTCCTGGCAGGTGATGGAGCTTGGGTGTCACCAGTAGGGCAGGGGAATGTTGTAAATGTTTGTAGGTACAAGTTGGCACAACCAAACCCCCTCTCGTGCCTCAGGCTGTACTTTTGCAAGCAGCCAGACCCCCTCATATTGCTGGGGATTCCTCAGAACGTGGGCAGCTGGGGCTTCCACCCCTCAGGAAGCTAAAACTTTATTTTGGAGCAGACATTCCTGCCTGGCAGGGAGTGTCACAGCCCTCCCTGGCAGGGCACCTGTGGAACAGCCCTACTTTTACTACAGACTGGTGACCTGGGGCAGAGCCTGCACACCTCGTCTCAACTCAAGCCCCTCACCAACCCAAGCTCCTTGTCAGCCTGGACATAAATCCCTGTCTTGCTCCCAGGCTCATTTTCCTCGCTTCTTTTCCAGGTCCAAGCGCCAGGCTCAGGATCGCCCCATGTCACTCTGGATTTCCAGCTTAAAGCAACTGGAGCCTGCAAAGCATTTGTTCACTCCCCTCCTCTGGGACTTCATGGAGGCTGCCTGGCCATCTCCCATTAGCCTGGTGGTTCCCCGGGGTGAGGAAATGCTCTCACATCCCAGAAAGTCCCCCTCACATCCCGGCTCTCTGGAGACCTTTGGCTTCACAGCTCCAAGTTTAAGTCCCTGCAGTGCCACGTGCTCCGTGGTGCTGTTCCCAGTGAGGTCGTTGTGCTCGGCCTGATGTTCATCCCTGAAGTGTCCCTTTTCCTTCTGCAGGGGAGTGGGTGGACATCCTGGGCATGAAGGACTCTGCTAAGTACGTGGGGACCCCCCAGAGCATCGCCATCCGCATCCCCGACTGCTCGGTCACCACACACCTCATCGACCTGGTGAGCAAGCACAGCACTGCTGCTGAACTCACCTGCTGCCCCTCCACATGCCCAGCACCAGCCTTGGTGTCACCCACCAGCACCAGGTCCCCTGCCCTGTGGGAGGGGAGAAGGATGGTGAGAGGCTGGAGGGGCGTGCAGGCGGCTGGCACCCGATTTATTGCAGAAAAAGAGGGCACGAGGAGTATCCAGCAGGTCAGAAAGCCAGAAAAAGATGTCATTAGCAGACAGTTTGCCTGGTTTCCTATGTGGGACACTTTTGGGCTTATCTGAAGGCAGAATAACTTCAGAATGTGGCCAGAGGAACTGTGATGCCCTGCCCGTCCTGCTCATTTCTAGGACAGACATTGTAGGTCTTTGGGAGCTGCTGTTGCTAGAAAATTAAATGTTCTTTCCTGATCAGCTTCAGCTGAACCTCAGTTCAGAAGAGTGTCAGTCACTCACACATGGATATGGTGGGACTGTGGTTCCCTAAAAAGTGGGTGTCTCTCCCTGGGTGACTTCAGAGTCACAGAAATTCAAGTTGGACACAGTGGCCACCCAGGGTTGGACTCGGTGAACTTGAAAGTTTTTTCCAGCCGTGATGATTCTGTGAAATTCACAGGTTGACTTCAGAGCTCAAGGTCATCTGTTTCATACAGCAAAACCTGCTGAAGCCTTTTATTCCCATTTTCCTGCCCCCAGGTTGGCCCCATTGCAGTCACCTCAGCCAACCCAACAGGAGAGGCAGACACCACCCACCACAACCAAGTGTATGCCAAGCTGGGAGATAAGGTAATTGGTGTCACAGGGAAAGAAGAGTGTGAAATACTTGGTGGGAAGCCAAAATCCCCCTGGTTTATACAGTGCAGTTAAGGCTTGGCAACATGAGTAGTTCATCTTCCAACACAGAATGATCTGAGCAAGAGCAAATGCTGCTTTCCTGCTTTCAGGCAGTAAAACCACTGATCCCTGAATGTGCCAGGGCTCCAGCTGGTGCTGAGCTGCTCAGAACAGAGGAGATTCCCAGCTGAAGCTGGTCTGAAATGGGTTTTATTCCTGGCTTTCTGAACTTCCCTGAGCTCTGGCAGCAGGATGGGGATGGCAGTTCAGATGGCTGCCTCCCATCTCACTGCTGAATCCCACTGGTGCTGCATTTTGTGGCTTCGTGGCAGCTTGTGTGAGGGCAGTTCTAATCCAAAGCTTCCACCTCTAACTCCTGAAAAATCTGGTTTTCTACTCAGCTGTTTTGTGGAGCTCCTCAGCTCCTGTAAACCTGCTGAGCTACACCCCATGGAGCTCTCTCTGCTTTTATTAAGTTCATTCATTCCAAACTCAGCCCTTAGTGAGTGTCCATACAGTGGGTGGGGGTGGGGAAGGAGCAGAGCTGCCTTTGGTAATAATTACCTGCTGTTGGGAGGGGGAAACTGCTCTGTCTTTTCCCGAGTGCCAGAGGGGACCGTGGTGTGCAGGTGTGTTGCTTTTCAGGTGGATGCAGTTCTTTGTGATGGGCCCTCCCCAGAGAACATTGCCTCCACTGTTGTGGACTGCACCAAAATCGACAGTGGAAACATAGGGTTCTTCAGAGTTGGGATCATCCCTAAGTCCCAGGTAAAATGAGTCATGATTTCAGCTCTGCTCCCTTTTTCCATCTCCATGAAGTGGGCTTCAGGTGGTGAGGGTGTCCTGGTACCCTGAGGAGGGGAAGGAATTTGCTCCAGCATGAGGAGTTATCACAGGGTGGTGTCAAAGAGCAGAAGAAGAGAGGTTCCTGCTGCCTCTGGACCACCACTGCCCCTCTGATTCCTTCATGGAAAATGCTCATGGACCTCCCCAGGGCAGGCTCTCCCTTTACACCTCTGAGCAGACAGCAAGGCTTTGCATAATCCCCAGGCTGAACCCAGACAGGTCCCTTGAAGAAGCAAAAGCCATTATCCCAGTAGCTGCAGGAGAAATCAGTGGTGTCCCCGCTCACAGCTCTATTTCCTCATTCCAGGTGCTGCAGATACTGGAGCAGGTGCAGAAGAAGCACAGCTTGGGTGCTAACAGAGGCAGCTGCACCCCAAAAGGCCAGGAAGGAGATGTGAATTGTGGGCACACTGTGCACAACGGGGTGGGCATGGCTGCCTTGGAGGAGACCACGCTGTCCCCTGAGGATGGCACCCGCCTCTGAGCCCACCACTGGCCTGCTCACCAGGAAAGGTGTTGCCTGCAAAGTGACTTCTAGAGCAAGCTGGGGAATGGGAGAGGTTTCCCAGCTCCAGAGGTGACTTCACTCATCTTTCCATGGATCCTGCTAAAATATCAGAGCTGACTTCCAAACCGGGGTCACCCAGAAGTAAAATTTTCACATAGGGACAGTGGCAGCCTTCACTGGAGAGCAGAGATGGGCAGAGGAGGTGTCACAGGGGTGACAGGCTGGCCCCAGAGTAAGGGAGCTTTATCCTTGGGAGTTAATTCCTGCACTTTGGGACACTGAGTAACGGGGAGGGTTTTCATCACCACGTCCTGGGGGGGAGATCTGCGTCAGCCTTGAGGAGGGAGAGGGAGAAGGGAAGTTGTACTCAGGTGCTGTGCTGGTGGATACTTTCCCAAACAGGTGAGGAAAGCAGGAGGCCTTGGGAGCTGGGACTGTCTTCTGATGGGTCTTCTGATGGGTGTTCTCACATGGAGGTGGCAGAACCTAACACTAAAAAAAAAGCCATAATCTCAGATGCCATTTGTATTTCCCAGTCAGGGTGAGGGTGGAATTCCCGTTTGGGTAACTCCAGTAATAGCTCCTTAGAAGTGCTGGAGCAGCATGGGAGGCCCTCCCTTCCCATCTTATCTTAGGCAGAGCATGAATTTCATCTCCCCTGCATTTGAGGGTGCTAGAAGCTGACCTCTTGCCTCTTAACCTCACTGTCCCCATCTCGTGGGACGTTTCCTCCCGGGTGCAGATCTCCTGCGGGGCAGGAGCTGCTGACCAGGAGGAGGTGAAGTTTCAAACCAAGGTGAGGACTTTTCCTTGGCAAAGGCTGCGTGGCTGTGCAGCCTCTGAAAACTGTCAGTCTGACTCTTGCCTGACTCAGGTGCAAGGTGCTGATCAGACTTCAGCTGAAACCAACGAGTTGGTTCCTTGGTTTCACCCGAAGTGCTTCTGGAACTTGAGCATAAATACGGTGCGGTCAGAGGAGCTCAGCCTCTGAACTACAGCAAAACCAGGGTTTCTCAGCTTGTTCTTACAGAACTGGCTCTCTCCCTGCAGAGGGAGAACGTGCCAGAAAACTGAGTTTGTTCAACAGTTTTGCTTGTCTACCTACTGTGTCTCTTTGGAGTTTATTAGAAGTGATTTTTGGAACGCAATAAAATATTTTCGATAAAGAGGCACCCGGGGTTGTGCTGTCATCTGGGGCAAAGAAACCAAAGGCTGAGGGATTGCAGCACAGCAGGGTCCCTGGCCAGGCACCAAGGATCTTCTGAGGGAATCAAGGTGCATCACTTCCCAAGGTGGGGAAGAGGAGGGAAAGAGAAGGCAGCTCTTCCCAGCAGCTCCCTTGCTCGGCAGCAAGGGATGAATTTCACCCCTTAACTCAGTTAAAAAAAACCAAACAACAACAACAAAACTTCATACCCAGTGAAATCTGAGGGAGTCTGGTAAAAAACCATTAATCTGGAGAAGTGCTGAAGCATCACGAAGCCTTTAGGTGTGGGAAAGCAGCCCTGGCTTCAAGAGAGTGGGGATGCTGCTGCTGCCCTGTGCTGCAAATTATGGGAAGGTTTGGTGTGCCATAAATTCAGAGTGGTTTAAAAGGCTGGGTTCTGCCCAAGGTGCCTCACCCAGACCCATTTTTTCCTCTTTTCCTCCATTGTGCTTGTTTCTTCCAGAAAGTGTTGATCAGGGCACTGGGAGAACATGGGGGGGAACCCTTTCTCAGGTTGCTGAGGGAGGGGCAAGACAAGGAGATGTTTCATTTCATTTGATTTCATCATTCTATTCCATTTCATTCCATTCCATTCCATTTCATTTCATTTCATTTCATTTCAGTCCTTATTTTGCCCCACCTGCAGCTGGAAATAGTTTAGGGAGGAAGAGCTGGCACTGGGGTGTTTCAGTGTAATCGAGGCAAAAAAAAAAATCATTAATATTGCCAGAGTTTTCCCAAATTCAAGGTGAACAAAAACACTCCTGAAGAGAAGTGGAGGGAGAGGAAAAGCCACTGTTTTAAGTAGCAAATCCAAACCACTTCAGTGTGAAACTCTTGAGGCAAACATTGGGACTTTTCTTCCAGCACGTTTTCTGAAGCAGCACGGATCAAACCCACTTTGAGGTGCTAACAACAATTTATCAAATATCTTCATTTTCGCACTAAAAATGTTGCTTTTTGTTAAAAATATGGTTGGGGAGTCCTCCTGCTCCTGTCCTGCTCGGGAGGAGGGCATTGCTGGGTGCCAGGGGCAGGAGGGCACCTGGGGTCCTCAGACCCCCACTGCAGGAGGTGACCAAGGAAAATCTGACACTTTGGAGAAAAGCCACTTCTGGTGGCATTGTCAGGCCTGAAATGTCACCCTGGGAGGCAAAATAACCTCCTGAATGGACCTCATTGTGCAACAGCCACCACTTTAACCCCACGGGGATTGAAAACAGCCCAGGAAGAAGGGTTGGCCCACCTGGATTTTGCCCTTTGTGGAGTCCAGACATCTGTGTCAATGGAAAAAAAAAAAGAAAAAGAAAAAAAAAAAAAAAGGAAAATAAAGAAGTGTGTTTTCCAGTCACAGGAAAAAACCATCTCACCCTGCTGAGAACAGAGCTGGGCCATCAGCACAGGAACTGACTCAATGGCAGCTTGGAGGGGGATGTTGGTCTAGTGGGTGGACCTGGTACCCGAGTGGGCTGAGTGGTTCAGAGAGGAAGGGAGGCACCACAACCACCCCCAGGAGAAGCCCTGGGACGTGGGCAGAGCCACCCATGTCCCATGAGAACCCCCAGCTGCAAGAAACCCCAGGACTGGGAGCCCCTCAGGGACAGAGCCCCCTCCTTTTGGCTGCCAAGGGATGAAAGGCAAATCCTGTCTGTGGCTGGGGGTGGGAGATGAGCTGGGGAAGAGGCAGAACCAAAGTCCTGGTGCCTTGGGTGGTGCTCAGCTGGGGAAAAACCCCCTTTGATATCTGTAGAGCATCAGAAAACAGAACCCACCCTGATTCCCCTGACTTCCCAGCACTCACTCTGCTGCATTCCTGCTGCTGCCCCACCCGAGGCCCCGAGGAGCTGGGGTTATCCCTGCAGAATAATAGGATTTGGCCTTCTTTGGGGGCAAAGGACCGAAAAAAACAAACACCAGGGTGGAGCTCAGAGCCCCGGGCCAGATCTGCAGTGGGTCTGTGAGACACAGCTTGAGCTGAGGGTCCTGAGGGTCCTGAGCCCCCTCGGGGTCCCTGACAGATTTGGGGGAACCACAGAAGCCCTGGGGACAGAGGGCTGGGGGTGACAGCAGCCCAGTGCTCAGCCAGAGCAGAAAACAACTCTGTTGGGGTGTCCTTTGCTGTGCCCCTCCCCTGGGGTCACTCGTGGACCTCCTGAAGTTGTCAGAGAGAATCCAGAGAGAATTTATCTGCCCAGAGGGGATGTAAGGAAAAGTCCTGGGGGTGTAAGGAAAAACCCTTGAGGGGAAGAGGCAGAATTCAGGGAATGGAGCTCCTGGAGCCAGAACTGGAAGGGCATGGTTACCTCCCAGCTCTGACTGCCACATCCTTCCTTTCTGCCCCAGCTGTGATGTGTCTGAGGTTCCCATCTGAGGTTTCATCTCCTCCTGCATGGCCATGGGGGGGTCTGGGCAGGGCTGGTGGCATCTCAGGGGCATGGAGCTCACTGCCCCCCAGGAGTGGTGCTGGGGAGATGCTGCTGGGGAGCTCTGTGCCCCTGTTCCCCACTGCCCTGGCCATGCTTCAGTTGCTCCCATAAATACCCCAAAGGCTTGGAAGGGTTGGTGCTTGTGAGAATCACCTTGCCATACCCTTCTGGAAAACACAAAAAACCATCTTGCTCCTGGTGTTATCTCTTCCTAGATACCAAAAGCAGGAATTTCAACAAATTCCTCTGCCCTGGTCATGAGGCAGATGTCAGGGGTCAGGCAGGCATCCTGGGATGGAGATGTCTGCCCCTGCAGCTGGGGGACAGGGACAGGGACAGGACCAGCCATGCCCAGGCACCTTTGAGGAGCATCATGCTCTGCAGGTACCACTGCAGGGGCAGTTTGTGCTGTGTGGCTCTCGGAGGAGCAGGGATTGTGGGATCACACCCTGACTTCAGAGATCTTCTCTACCTCCATTCTCAGACCCTATTTTTCACCTCCTTCACCAGGAAGTCACCCGGGGCCTTTCATGCTGAGATGTTTGCTGCTGAGGTTCAGGAAAGAGCCAGCTGGGCATTCCCTTCTGGGACACACCACCCTTCCTGCAGCTCCTGCAGAAACCTTTCTCTTCCCACCTGCTGGAGAGCTCACCCCACACAGGGCTCTGACTCTTGAGTGGGCATCTGAGTGCAGCAGCCCCCACCTCAATCCCCCTGCAGCTGCAAACCCCCCAGGAGGAAGAGCTGTCCCACCTTGACCTGTGCCTGCTGGCTCCATCTCACCCCCTTGGTGACAACACCCTCAAGCAGCACCATGTGCCCAGATTTCCTTTCAGAGCCCAGCAGCTCCCACCTGAGCTCCCCAACATTCCCTGACCACCTCTGGCATCCTCTCCCCTTGCTCAGGACTCTGTCCTCCTCCATTATTATTTTATCTCACCTGACCCCAGGGTCCCACAGCCCCCATCAGATCTCACCTGACCCCAGGATCCCACAGTCCCCATCAGATCCCACAGTCCCCATCAGATCTCACCTGACCCCAAGGTCCCACAGTCCCCATCAGATCCCACAGCCCCCATCAGATCCCACAGCCCCCATCAGATCCCAGCTGACCCCAGGATCCCACAGTCCCCATCAGATCCCACAGTCCCCATCAGATCTCACCTGACCCCAGGATCCCACAGTCCCCATCAGATCCCAGCTGACCCCAAGGTCCCACAGCCCCCATCCTCCTCCTCACCACCCTCTACAGATCCTCCAGGCCCCCTTGCCTGGGGCTGCCAGGAGCTGTTGCCCTTTGCAAAACAAAGCAAATCCTCCTTGGGAGTTCAGGACCTTCCTGGGGGAACAGAAAAGGCAGCAGAAGTGGAGGAGCAGTGAGGGAGAAGCAGACAGAGCAGCATCCTGTGGCTCCAGGAGTGAGGAAGGAACCAAAACCCAGAGGTAACCATGACCCAGGGTATGGCCCTGCTGCTCCTTGGCCTCTGGAAGAGCTGAGATGGAGCTTCCACAGAGAGAATTAATGGTGATTATGGCCTCCATCTCTCTCACAAGCTCAAGCTCTCCAAAGCCACAGCAAAGTTTGAGTCAAAGGCAGCTGAGGACCTCGTCCATGGCTCTCCAGAGCTCTGTGTGTGCTTGGAACCAAAGCAGCTTGGGAGGGCTCCATAACTGGAGAGCAACTTTGCACAGCAGCTCTTGGGTCCCTTGGGGTGGTTTTTCCCGGGGTGCTGCAGGTCTGGTGTGACTTTCTGAGGTGTGCAAGTGCCATTCAGTCCTTCTCTTGAGGAAGGGAAGGGCTTGGGTCCAACAAACAACACAGAATGCTTGGGTTTTCCCGCTGCTCCTTAGCAAGGCACGTGGGAAATGTGCAAAATGAAAACTGGTGAAGGTCCAACCTCCCTGCTGCCAGGAAGATGCCTCCTCCTGACTTGAAAGGTTACCTGCCAGGCAACATGAAATCATGAGTCATTGAAAATAAAAACAAGAAGAAGGAAGGAGCTGAGTATGAGCAGAGCAGAACCAGAACCAGACAGCACAACTCTGGGCATGGGTCAGCTCCAGCAAGGGGGTGGGAGCTGCTCAGAATTGGCCCTTTCTTACGTTCAGGTGGGAGCAGGACTGGTGAAAGCTGCAGCTGAGAGCTCAGGAGAGGGGATGGGTTGGTTTCCTGTGCTGGGGCCAAGCTGGAAATGGATGCTCTGGGAAGCTGGACTGGCCAACTCCTGCTTTCCTCAGCAGGAAGGCACTGCAGGGACACTGGGCCTTGGTGGTGACACCTCTGGCTGCTGTCACTCTCCAGGTGTTGGTCCCTGGCCACAGGACAAGTCTGTGTATGGAGAGCTGGGTGCTCATGGGTGCCCTCATGCTGCTTTTACCCAAGCTCCAGCACCTCTCCTGGAGCAGAGCTCATCTAGTCCTGGGATACCAGCTTGGAAGGGACCTCAAGGATCCTTTGGTCCCACTTTTAATGTCAAAAGCTTATTCAGGAGAAGGAGGCCCAGCAGCCTGTCCAGCTGAACCTTAGAAGTGCCCAGTGCTGGGGAAGGATGAGATGCCCTGCCCCAACAGCCCCAGGCAGTGCCAGCAGACATTTGGCTCTGCAGCAACACTTCACACCCACCTTTTTGTTCATGAAACAATGGCTTGCTGTCTGTCCCCTTGCCTGGAACATCCTCTGTCCTCCTTTGCATGCCTCTTCCCAGCAGAACCTGGGGGCAGATGAAGGGGACGCTGCAGTTCCTTGTGCTCAGTTCCTCTTCACCACCCCACACCTGATGTAAGGAAACAGGTGCAGAGCCAACACCTCTCTCCAGGGCTGCCCATGAAGCAGCACAAAACTTGGGTGGCACTGAGCAGTAAGGGAAGAAGCCCCAGTTCTGGTAAATCATTTATTTGGTTTTTCCCTATAGTCCCTTTTATTTGCTTTCTCATTCAGTAAACCATGAAAAGTCAATCAGCCCACAAAAGAGCCCCTGTCTCCACCTCTCTGGTTTCAGCCAGGTGAATTATTGGTTTCTTTGTGCTCTGCCTGTGACTCTCAGCACATCCTGGGTGTCCAAGTGATCACCATTGCTGCTTCCCCCTGAAAACAAAGCCCCTCTCCAAAGCCAAGCTCCTCCTCTCAGTTTCTTACCTTGCTCCATCTGTAAGATAAATTGTGGGTTTGGCCATCAGCTCTGGAGCTGAAAAAAACATTTTCTATTCTACCTCCTGATTTTCCAGCCACCACCAAGCTCTCAGGGGCTGAGACATCCCAGTCTTGATTCACCTGCCAGGCAGGACCAGGGAGACCTTCTCCTGCCACCAAAGTGCTCCCTGGGCAGCATCCCAGGAGCCCACAGAGCCCTTGGGGATTCTGCCAGCTGGGGCAAACCTTGCCTTGATTCACCAAATCCTGGGGGTTTGGGGTGTGCACTGACCAGAGCAGATGGGGACCCCCATGTCCCCCCCTGGAGCTGCAGTGTCCCCTGTCACCAAGGTGGGGGTGGGCTGGCACAGAGCCCCATGGCAGAGGTGACAAGCCCAGGAGGGACCTTCTGCTTTCTTTTGTGCTGCTGTGGCAGCAGTTCAGGGCCAATATTTTTTTTTTTAAAAAAAAAAAAAGAAAAATAACCAAACCACCTCATCTGCTTGGCAAGGCCAAGTAGTTTCCCAGGGCCTGAAACCTGAGGGAAGGGCCATGTTGTGGGACTTCACCACAGGCTTAAGTCTAAGCCTCTCCTGGCTGGTGATGGACCTCAGCTGGCACTCCAATGCCTTGACTGGATAAATGTTGTATTGTGCTGGGGCTTGCAGGAGGTCAGGAGCTCCTTTCACTGCTCCTGGAAGGCTGGTGGCCTCCTCTCCCTCCTTGGCTAATTCCATTCCTTTCTCTTCCCAGGGAAGCAGCAGGATGGTGTTGCACTGGTGTACCCATGGCTTTGGGCTGTGCCAGGACAGAAAGGATGAGGGTATCCCAGGACTTCCCCAGCAGTTCCATGGGTCCCTTTGGCCCATCCTGGGAGGTGCCCAGAGGATGAGGAGCCTTGCTCCAGCAGCTCCCTTCTCCTGCCCTGGGCAGCCTCTGGAGCTGATCAGCATCCAAAGAGGAGATTGGGAGCATCCTCTTCCCTGTGCTGGCCAGATGGGCAGTGGTGACAAGCTGGAATGTAGGAGACTCAACCTAAACATAAGGTAAAGCTTCTTTACTGGGATGGTGAGCACTGGGACAGGCTGCCCAGGGGGTGGGGGAGTCTCCATCCCTGGAGACCTTCCCAGCCTGCCTGGATGTGCTCACAGAATTCATGTCCCAGAGAAGGGCCCAGGGTGCCTGGAGGTTTGCTTGGCCACCCTGAGGCATGGGCTGGAGGGGAGAGGGACTTCAGTTCCACTTTGAGATGGTGGCACGGGCTGGGAAACCACAGGAGGTTGGGAATACCCATCCAAGCCCCACCAGCCAGAGCCCCGAGTGGGTTTGTAGGGTCAGGAGGCTGTGGGGTGGTGGTGGAGGAGCCTGTGCTGAGCCCTCAGGGATGGGGGACCCCAGGCTGCCAGGGGGTTTTAATCAGCAGTTTGAGGAGGACTGAAACACCCATCAGAGCCACAGCTGCTGTTTGTGGTGGCTGCTGAGTGCAGACTCAACAGAGGGTGGGATGGACAACAAGCCCTGTGCCAAAGCAAGCTGAGCATGGTTAAAACTGGATTTACTGTTTACAGCTCAGCAGGGAAGCGTGGGAGGAATCCAAGCCCCAAAGCTCCCAGGTTGGGCTGCTCAGGTCCCAGAGCAGCTCCCAGGGGTGAGAAGGGATGTGGCCTCTGGGAGAAGTTCCATGAGCAAGGCAGGGAGAAGATGCTCCAAAGCAATGGCAAGGGAGAAGGGAAGGGGCTGGTCCCTGGGGTGGTGGTGGGAGGTGGCACCAGGGCTGTGCCAAGGGAATGATCTCCCTGCCCGGAGCAGGAGGGAGGAGAAGAAACAATTGTAGGGAACTGGCAGAGCTCTGCCCCTTGGACACTGCCTCCAGCACAGGAAAAAACATTACAGAAAGCTCCAAACCTGCAAGGCACGACTCAGTGTTTTGCAGCCAGCCCCTCGCTGAGGGCCCAAACTCATTGTTTCCTTGGTTGGGCTTTGGTCTTTATTAAGAGTGAATTTCCCTCATCACTTCCCCACCCTTGGGGATTATTTGTTTGGGGGGTGGGGGGGGAGAGGAAAATTCTGCTCTTGGCAGAAAACTCCCTCCATGTGCCTGGGGACCATGTGCAAGGGCCACCTGACCAGGTCCCAGCTTGGCCACAGCCCCTGGAAGGCTGGTGGCACCAGTAAGGAGCTGAGTGCTCTGGGATGGGATGGGGACCGAGCTGGGCCAAGCAGTGCCTGGCTGGGAGGATGCCAGAGAAGGACACGGGGTGAGTTACTTGCTGGGAACCCTCTTCCAATATTTATTCCTCCCTTAGCCACGGAGCTTTGCAGAGTTTGGAGGAGGTGGCGGCGATCAAACGAAACTCAAAGACCTTTCTTTAGGTTCCAAAAAGAGGATTTATTTAGTGGGTTTGAGCAGTGTAAAATACACAGATGTGAGTGTTGTGGAAGGGGACAGGGGAGCAGGTGAGGCATTCATCAGCTCCTGGTCCTGCTGGCACTCCCCGGACAGAGCTCCCGGAGGTTTCAGGCACTTAATTGGAGATAAACACGACAGAGCCACAGAGTTCCCGGGAGAGAAAGGGATGCTGTTTCCCAAGGAGGTTCTGGATTTGAGAAGACACAGCTTTCCCCAGCCTGTGTGCTCCAGGGATGCTTCGGGGGAAGATTCCTTTGGTTTCAGACAGCTCTGCTCTTCACACTTTCAAAGATCTGCATCACTCTGCCCGCTGGGACGCAGCCTTCCCTCACGATGGTGATGCCACCTTCCCCGAGGAGGAAGCAGAGTTAGGATAATCCCCAAAGGGGGGAAAGAAAGAGCTGGGGATCCCCAGGAACATCGTGGGCCAGCTCAAGCCAGAGGAATCGACAGGACATCCAACTGCTAACTTTGTGTGGCAGGAGGAGCAGGAGCTTGGCCAGAGAGAAACTCCCACCACCACCACTGCCCCCACACTTCTGTGTCCAGGAGCTGAGTTTTCCACTCAAGAATCCCACTCAAATGCCAGCCCCCATCCAGCTAACACCTTGTGCTGGTACCTGGTGGCCTCCTGGAACCTCTTTATTCTTGGTGGTCCCCACGGGGTCCCCACCCCTCCTCACCCACCCTCCCCCGTGAAGCATTTCTGCTCCCAGAAGGCAGATTTTGCTTGCACAACTCTGTTTCTCCTCACTGCCTTGTTCTCTGTCAACACAGAGGTCCTCCAAGGACATCTTTTGTTTATTCCTCTTCATCAACATGTTTGCAAATGTCCGGGCACTCAAGAAGTGTTACTCTTGGAGCAGGCTGTGCTGCCAGATTGATACTATTGAAAGGAATGGAAACATCCCAGGAAAAATGCAGTTCCTGACACAGAAAGGGTGGTTCTTACACTCACTTTCATCAATCTGGGTGCAGTTGACCACAGTTGAAGCCACCACCTCATCAGATTCTCCATCACACAGAACACCCTCCAGCTTCTGGCCCAGGCGCCTGTAGGGAAAATACAACAACAACAACAACAACAAAACCTCCACAGGACCTCAGGTGCCATCCTGCTGGAGCTCTGCTCAGCACAGGGCATCCCATTGTCACCTCTAAGCCCCCTCAGCCCAGGGACTCACGAGATGACCATGTCGTGGTGGGTGCTGTCCACCTCCCCGCTGGGGTTGGCAGAGGTGATGGCCAAGGGCCCCGTCATGTCGATGAGGTGCACCAGGACTGTCAGGTCAGGCACTCTGATCATGATGCTGTCTTGAGTTCCCACCCTGCTGTAGCCAGCTCCAACCCCTGGAATGACAGGCAAGAGGCAGGAGTGGCACCGTCCCTGGGGTGGCATCAGAAGGAGACCTCCTGCTTTCTCTCTCTCTGCAGGTGACCCTGTGCTGCACCCCGAGGGAAATCACCACTCCCTGATGAGGTTCAGAACAGTTTCTTGCTCAGAAGTCCACAAATGTGTAAGATTTTGGGACTGACTGTGGGAGGGAGGGAAGGATGAGTGGCTGGAGGCCAGCACAGCTGCCTTCACGGACACGGGATCTCCTTCCACCAACTGCTGAGTTCTAGTGATGGGGACCTGCCCTCCCACCCCTGCCACTGACCCCCCAAAGCCTGGCCTGAGGGGGACTCATGGGCTTTGACTTTGTCCCTGCAGTAGGAAGGAAGAGATGGGATGGCCCAGAGGAACCTCATCCCCCTGGGCCCTCTCCTCTGATGCTCCACCCGGGGGTTGCTCATCCCAAGCCAACAGCCCTGAGCCTGGAAGAGGTGACCCTCCCAGGGTGATGATTCTCCCTTCCTTCCAGTCTGACTGGCTTAACGACATCACCAGCAGAGCCCCTGCTGCTACTGAGTCACCCCAGCCCATCAACACCCCCTGCTAAACCTTTCCCTCAGAGCCCCAGAGATGATTCCTCAGGATGCAGCGAGCAGAACCTCTCCCCACTGACACCCAAAAGGGAGCGTGGGTTGCAGACCCACTGCCCTGGAAGCACGAGAGAGGGAGAGAAGGGCACCTGTCCTGCTCACCTAACTTCTTCAGCCACTCTCCTTTCCTGATGATGCAGCCGATGCCCCCGGGATAAACGTTCTCCATGAACTCCCAGAGCAAGGGACTGATGGGGGGAGAGGCCGCTCGTAACTGGTCCAGGTTTGAAATAAAGATGCAGATGGGCTTTTCCTGGGGCCTGTCCTGCAAAAAAAAAAAAAACAAAACCAAAACAGGGGGAAATCGATGAGGAGAGGAAGTTTGGGTTGAGAAGCTGGACATCCCAGGAGCTCCAAGCAGGGAAGATGCTCTCTCTGCACGAGGGGAGGGAAGGACCCACGCGCTGTGCTTGATGCCACGGCTCAGATCTGTGGGTGCAGATGGCAGAGAAGAGAGGACAGGGATGTGCTGGTGGGATCTGGGAGGTGTGTAGCCAAACCCCTGCTTTAGACACCCCCAAGGGACCACAAGGCTCTGCTCTGCAGCAGCAATTTCAACCTCTCTTACACCAGGGAGCTGATTTCCCTCTGACTGGAGCTGGTCTGACTCAGGTCCAAACCCACCGATTCACACCAGGAGAAGGGAGGGAGAACCTCAACCCCTGGAAACCATCCCCTACACCCCCACTTCTCCAGTTCCCAGTGCTTTGAAGCAAGCTTGCTGCCACAGCACTGGTGACACGGGGAGGAACAACAGGAGCTCACATCTCGGCACCAGCTCAGCCCTCATCTGACATCAGTTTCAGCAGGGCCAAGTGACCAAAGAACTGGGCATGGATTTGCATTCTGTTTGTATCATCTCATCCGCAGGGAAGGTTGGGGTTGGCACAGCAGCAGGACAGAAGAGACTTGCCTTTGTTGCTGCTGCTCACCCCGAGCTGAGCTCGTCTGTTATGCTTATTTCCCCCCAGGCTCGCCAGGAAATTGCCTCATAGAGAGCAGACAGGGCCAGGCTGCAAAAGTTGTCTTGGAGGTGCAAATTTTTGGGGCTGATTCCAGCACTGAAAGTCTCTCTCCCTCAAAAAAAAAAAAAAAAAAAAAAAAAAAAATCCCACCAGAAAACCCAAACCCCAAACGTTGGGGGAATTTAGAAACCTGGGGTTCTGATTCAGCACTCCATGAGGCAGAGCGAGTTTGGACCTACTCAGGACAAGCATGGGGGTGGTTCCAGGTTGGGTTTGGGCTTTGTCCCCCCCATAGTGCAGGATGTAGGTGTCTTAATCCCAGTGCCCCATGCCCAGAGCAGGAGATGCTTTGCTTTAAGTTGCTCAGCTCAGAAAAATGACTTTTTTGGTGTGGCTGCTCAGAAACTCTGCCCCTGGTCAAACTTTAAGCCTCAGAAAAACTTGAAACAAGGGTCTCCTGTTTCTGCTGCTGGCAGGACACCAGCAGGGGCTGAGTAAGAAGCCAGCAGCCTTGCATCCCCACCTTGATCCTGTAGACCTTCTCAATAGCTTGAGGGTGCTTGCAGGAGGCTGCCAGGGCATACACGGTGTCAGTGGGGACCCCACACACTGCCCCAGTGTTCAGCAGCTCAGCAATGGTCCTCAGGCCACTGGTACAGTGGGACCTGGGGCAGAGGCAGGGTGGAGGAGCCTCAGTGTCCTTCTCAGAGCTCACAACCTGGCAACAAGCAGGAGGCAACAAATCCATTACCGTGGGAAGAAGCAGACACACGAAACACAGGGCAGGATTCAGAGCAGGCAGGTCCCTGCCATGCTCCAAGGTGATCCAAGGGCAGAGGCAGCACTTGGAAGGATGCTGCACCTAAAGTAGGTGAGATGAATCACAGAGGAGCAGTGACTTGTTCTGTCCCACAAATAAAGTGAGAGGAACTGATGCTGCAAATGAGAGGAGATGAATCCCATCCAGCACAGTGCCTGCTTCCTGCAGGGATAACTGTTCTCCAAAACGACCTGAGGAAACTTGCCTGGGCATCTTAAATCCAGAGGAACTGAGTAATCTCAAGTTTCAAGTGCTTTCTCATGAGTCTCCATGGTTAGAAATGCTGACTGAATAAAAATGTTCCTCTGCAGGAACTGTCAGGTCAGACAGGAGCCTGGCAGAGGAGGTTTTGGGGTAGCTGATAGAGAGGGCAGCCCTTGCTGCCCACTTTGGGAAATGTTTAACTCCCTTCTTCCCTGCCCCCCAGGTCGTGGCCTTTAAAACCTCAGTCTGCCCACAGTTTTTGGATTGGAAATGGCTAATTCCCCAGGACCCTGGAGCCAGGCAGGGGTTTGGGAGGTATCCCTGCCCTTTCCCCAGGTTTCCATACATGGGATTGATGGGAGGGAGCTTCCTTTCAGCTCCTGGTTCCCTGCAGAAGTGTGGTGACTGGAACACCAAGTGGCACCAAGGGATCCAAAGGAAGGACATGCCATAAAAGCTGGAATTCCTCTAGATAAGACCCCCAGGATACCCCTCCTGGTCAGGGAAGCTGCAGCATCATGCAAGAACCAGGCTGGTGAAGGCACTGGAGCACAGATCCTATGAGGAGAGGCTGAGGGAGCTGGGGGTGTTGAGGCTGGAGAAGAGGAGGCTCAGGGGAGACCTCATCACTCTCTCCAACTCCCTGAAAGGAGGTTGGAGCCAGGGGGGGTTGGGCTGATATCAGTGGGACAAGAGGGCACGGACTAAAGAATTTTTTCCTAATATCCAACCTAAACCTCCCCTGGCAGAGCTTCAGCTCTGCCAGGGGAGGTTTAGGTTGGATATTAGGAAAGGATTCTTTGGAGAGAGGGTGCTCAGCCATTGGAATGGGCTGCCCAGGGAAGGGGTGGATTCTCCATCCCTGGAGATATTTCAAAAGAGCCTGGATGTGGCACTCAGTGCCATGGGCTGGGAACCACGGGGGGAGTGGAGCAAGGGTTGGACTTGATGAGCTCTGAGGTCCCTTCCAACCCAGCCCATTCTAGGATTCTATGATTCTATGATAAGTCTCTTACTGTCAGCAGAGGGGGTCCCATCATCATGAGATCCTTCCCAAACATGCAGTTTGTTAGGGATGCTGTTGCTCCATAGAAACAGATGATGCTGAGGATGCTTAGCACCACAACTGGGAAAAAACAACACAAAACACCAAAAACATGAACAGAGAGTCAAAAGCTGGAAGGGTGATGATAGAGTTCTCTCCTCTTCTGCACCCCCCCAGCTTCCCAGCATTGCAAACTCACTCTTGTTTTCCCTGTCACGCAGCACTTGCAGTCCAGCATATTTGTGGGTCTAAAAATCCATGGCATTTCCATGGCATTTCCAGCCTTTCCCACCTCCCAGCTCTTGCCTTTTTTTTTTTTTTTTTCTTTTTTTTTTTTTTTTTTAAATCCTGGCAGAAAACCTCCTACAAAGCATCTTGCTGAAACCCTCCATGTAACTACAAATAATAAACCCCTGACTTGCTGCAGAGCCAAAACTGGGATGGGACTGCAGCCATCCACCCCAAATTCACCCCAAAACTCACTCTCGAGTGGCAGAGGGAGGTTCTCCAAGGTGAAGAGCAGAAAGCAAACGGTCAGGACCTCCACTCCCAGGGTCAGGCAGAGAAGCACCAGGTTGAAAGTGGAAGCTGGGGAGAGAAAAGGAACCACCAGGGACTGGCATCAGAGAAGGACCCATAAAACCAGGTGTGAAACAGCAGAACTGCTCCTCAAGCAGCTCCATCTTCTTTGTTTCAATGGAGGGGTCCCTGCTGTGACTTCCCAGCTCCCGGAGGAGCAGAGAGGCTCAGCTACGGTTTGTTCAGCCCTCAGCTTCCAAGAGATGAGCTGCCAAGCCCTTGATCTGCCAGGACACTCTGCTCACATGGAAAACACTCCTCAGGCAGCCAAAGGTTCTGATTTACAGCAGCTGGGCTGGAGGTGACTGCGGACAGACACCAGCGGCCCCATCCCTCTCACACTTTCACCTTATCTGAACCTTTTATTTGCTTTGAAATGTTCTTCCTCTGAGCATTCCTGCTCAGCTCCTGCCCCTGACTGCAGGCAGAACATCTCCGTGCCTAATGACTCCTGGCCGAGAGCAACCTGAGATGTTCCTAGGGCTCTGGCCCCAGGTACCCCCCAGCAAACAGCCCCACGGGGTGCTGCCACTTACCTAAAATCACCAAGAAAGCGTTGAGCACCAAAAAGGCAACAGACCAAGCTCTGAAGCTTCCTCTGCTCTCCTCACTGATGTTCACCAAGTGGCCTGCAACAGGAGCAGGGGACGTGGCTGTGAGCAAGGCCCCAGGGGCAGTGGGACAAGAGGCTGAGCATCCCTGCAGCTGGAGGGACTGCAAAGCAAAGCAGCTGAGGGATGAGGAGAACCTGTCCCACCCAAACCTCACAGCAACACAAAGCATTTGAGGGATCAGCTGAAGGGTGGTGATGGCTGCCCAAAAATGCTGAGGATTTTACCTCCAGCTCGTAATAAATGAGCTCTGGCTGAAAACATTAACAGCTTCTGGCTGGTAACAGCTTCTTGCAAGAGCTTTCCTCACAGGTGCTTCCTTTACTAGGACCTGGCAGGGAGGCTGGAGGAATGTGCTGCCCACCTGGAGCTAAATGAGGCCTTTAAAAGCCCAGCTCATCACTCTGAGGTCTGCTCTCCTGGCTATGACCAACTAAGATGAATTGCTCCAGGTTCCTGAAGGGTAAACCCAGAACCTGGAGGCTTCTACTGCCTAAAAAGCATCTCCTGAACTGTTATTCTGGGATATCAGCCTGGAGACAGTCTGAGAGCTGTCTCGTAAAGCTTGAGTGGGGAAACCTTGACTTCTGTTGGAGTCGAAGACACAGCTTAGAGTCCTGCAGCTGTGAGGGCACCAAGTGACTGCAGCAAAACCCATCAACCCTGTGAGTACCAGCTTGGGTGTTACCTTTCTACAAGGAGGAATGGTGGTAAACCTGGTGTCACCGAATCTCCTGGGAGAAGGAATTCTCTTGGAGATCGGAAGTTGCCTTAAAACATCCCCCTTTTTTCTTTATTTTTATTTTTTGAGTCAGCAAAGTGTTACTCCTGGCCTTGGGTTACCTGCAAAGCGAAGCCAGGTCCACGCTCCCCAGAAGACAGCGTAGCAGAATGGAAGGATGCACCCAAACCTCCTCCCTCCTTGGACTTGGATCCTGCAGACGTAGAGCTGCATGATGACCCCTGGGATGAGCACGGAGGGCAGGGAGAGCTGCTGCCTGCTGGGGTCACTCCAGCTCCCCTGGATGGCCGAGAGGGCAGCCAGCCCATTGCAGATGTAGAAGAAGGCATCTGGCACTTGGGTGCTGGTGCCACTTGGGATGTCCTTGGACCTCGTGAGGAAGACTCTGGCAGCCATCAGCGTGGTTTGGAGAGCTGAGCTGGACATGGCCTGGGGACCCGTGGGAATCAAAGCCTTCTCACCGATGGAGTTGATGAGGCTGGCGAAGGTGGCATAGGTGGAGAGAGCCACACAAAGGCTGCAGGCAGCCCCCAGGAAGAGGTAAGAGCCTGGCGGGGGGATCTGGTGGATGGAGGCGGCCGCCAGGAGGGCGAAGGAGAAGTTCTGCAGCATCTCCAGGGTATCTCTGTGGGTGGACATCAGGAGGAGCAGGCAGGCGGTGGCCAGGAAGAACCATCCTCCAAACATCCCCAGCCTGCTGTCCCCAGCCTCGGGCAGCCCCGGGAAGGCGGTGAGGGTGAACTCCTCCCAGGCCATCACCAGCCAGAAGAGGCTGTGGACGCCGAGCTTGGTGGTGCAGTAGGCATCACCTCTCAGGTAGCTGTAGAAGCTGGAGAGCAGCTGGCAGCTGGAGATGATGGATATCCACGCTGCTCCGAGGCAGAAGGTCTGCACGTACCCAAAGAAGTAAAAGGCAAACAGAAAGGCAGAGACGGTGTCGCAGATGTTGCCCAGGGCCATGGGCTCGGCGTACTTCGTGTTCTTCTTCTTTTCTTCCCCGATGGCCTTGGAGGAGCCTTTCTGCCCTGAGCCCAGCAGCAGGACGTTGAAGAGGGGGTGCCCGAAGCCCGGCAGGACGTGCCGTTGGGTGATGCCCTTGAAGAGCAGAGCCAGGGCCCCGTACAGCCCGCAGAGGACGATGCCGAGCTCGGTGACGCCCGAGACCACCAGGGCCCACTGCCCGAACAGCGCCACGGCCTCGAACACCAGGGCCAGGGCGATGGCCCCGAACATGAAGGGCATGATGTAGTTCACCGTGGCCGAGCAGAAGGAGAGGATGAAGGCGATGGAGATGTAGGCCACCAGCCCGGCCACCGCGCTCTGGCTGGCGGAGAGGTGGGCCATGCCCGTGGGCAGGAGGTGGGTGCTGTTCCCCACAGACAGGGTGAGGTTCTGCGGGGAGGGGTAGGAGGCCACGATGATGCGGGTGGCCCCGAAGCTGCTCCACAGGGAGGAGAAGGTGAGGAAGGCTGCACCTCCTAGGTGGTCATACTTCCGGAAGGCGAGAAATCCCGCCAGGAGCTGGACAAAGCCTCCAATCAGGATGAGGTGGACACCTGAGAAACGGGTGAAGAGGTCAGAAAGGAAGCGGGGCCACGAGAAGGGTTGAGGTGCAGGAGGCAGTGCAGCATCTCCAAGCTCTGGGGGACACCCCACCGCAGGCCCCATATGGCCTGTGACCAGCCACATGGCTTCTGTCTTCCCATCCCTCCCCACCCTTGGGACAAATTTCCGTGCTGAGCCTTGGTGCGTGGCCACCGAGCCCCTCGGTGTGGCGAGCAGGTCCAGGAGGTGTTTGGATCTGTGAAGGCGGGGGAGCGGCTCATGAAAAGTTAAGGCCGGATTCCTGGTGGAGTTGCTGGGAGGGGAGGAGCAGCCATCCATCCTCGGGAGGACACAGACCTCCTGACCATTGGGTGAAGCCCCCCTTCCCCTCCCCGCCCCACCGGTGCCGTCTGATGTCTCACGGGGACGACCCTCGAAGATGCGCAGGGGAATTTCACCTCCTCCCGGCAGCCCCGCAGTCCCCAGGTGGGCAGCACCACCCACCTGCCAGGATGTCCTCTCCTTGCTGCGGCCTGAGGCCGGTGTGCACCACAGCCAGGTTCTGCAGGCAGAGGAGGAAGGCGCTGACCACGTTTGCCAGGAGCCCCAGCACCGCCGGTTCGCTGTAGAAGACGGCGGCGAAACCCGCGGCGCTCGCCATGGCCTTTTCAGACAAAACAAAGAACCTTGGCCCTCGCCCCCACAACCTCGACGTCGGCCACGTCTAGACCGGCCCTGCTTTGGCTCGGGCCCTCTGCCAACCTTCAGAGCCCTGCTCCAAAGAGGGAGAAGCTGGTGACAGGCTCAGGTGTTGCCATCGTTGCCTCCCCACTCGTCGCTCCAGACAAAGGCTCAATTCAAAGGAGAAATTTAGGTGCCTACTTTCCGGAGTCCTATCCAGAAAAAACACACACAACCTTATTTAAGCTCCCAGGATTTCTGGCAAAAACATGTTTAGGTGCCCCAAAGCGCTGCAGGTGGTGGTGATGGTTCCTGCCCCCTCTTCTCCAGGCTGCTGGAGATGGAGAGGTATGAATAGCCCAACACAAACCAACAAACACTCAGACGAAACCCACAAGGTATTTTTTGAGCCGTTCCAGGACATTTCTTATCCACTGTTGCAGACAAACAGGCAGGCACGACGCACACATACACAGTCTCCCTTTCCAGATGGAATTTTCCAGCTCCATCCCTTTCTTGAAGCCCTAATGACTAAATCATCTATTTTCAAACCCTTCATATTTCTGCCATTAACTCGTCTGTTTGCCGGCAGCCCCCACATTTCCATTCCTCTGCACTCCTGGGTACCAGGAGCCGGAGTTTGCTCTCTGGAGGTTTCTGTGAGGAAACAAAGATGAAAATAAAACAGCAATGTTCTTGTTGTTCTCCTATTTTTAGAAGGAGCTGGACCAGGAGCAAGTGATGTATTCTGTCCTCAGCCACTCCAAAAAAGCCTCTTGGAAGGCAGGGGCAGCAGCATTGCCACTGGTAAGGGAAGCGAGGAGGAGTTGGAGGGGCACCACCCAAAGGAGAAATGGTTTTGTGAATATTAATGATCCTAAATCCCAGTGTCTGCTCTTAAAGTGTTCCCAGGCAAACCTCAGTCACTCCTGGGCTCTTTTGTTCCTTTAACCCCTCCGTGTTCCCCTTCCCTCCATTGATTCTACGGGGTGTAATTCTCACCAAGCTGCAAAGGTGACCCTGAAGATCTTGGAACTGGTTGGATGACTTAAACTCTCCTGAAATGTGGGAACTTTCAAGTGAACCATGGAGGGGGGTGGGGGGTGGGCTCAATTAATTAATTCAGTTATTTGGTTGTAGTAGAAGTTCAATTTTGCTGAGGATTTTTTTGCCCAGAAAAAGAGGGGCACCCAATCTCCCTTTCAACATCAGACATCTGCATAAACCACGGGCTTGAAGAACGGGGCACTCTTAGGAGGAGCTGAGCAGCTGCTGTGGAGTCCATGCTATATGTATATTTATATTTTTAAGTGACATTGACATACAAATAAGCGCTTTGGGCTCCCATGGTTATAGTTGGAGGAGGGCCACAGCATTAAATTCCTCCAGATGTTCCTCTCTCCAGTGGCTCCGGCAGCGGCTTTCGAGGCACGCGGCAGCAAGCCCCTGGTTGTGTCGGTGGCTGGGGGAGGATGAGGTGTGTTTTGGGGGGAGGAAGAGGGGCTGGCCAGGGGACTGGTTTGCAGAGGTTGTTTTTAAATTTGCCAAGGCTCGTTTGGTTGGTGGTTCCTGTGTCATGAGCCATGTGAGAGGTTTTAGAGCCCGTGACACGCGGTGTGGTTTGGTTTGGGTGAGGAGACACGACCAACGGGTGGGTCAGCCTTCCTAGGGCATCTGAGGAGGTGAGAAAGAAATACCAGGATATTTCAGGCTATGGAGGTGTAAAGGGAAAGGAAGTGAGAGGATTTAGACCAAGACATGGAAAAGGAGGAGGAAGAAGGAGCTTCCCTTGGGAGGAAAAGGTTTTGGGGTTGGAACCAGCTGCAGACCTACTCACTGCTTGCACGTACCCGCCACATCCCCCACGCGCTGCAACCACAGACCTGGGGTCCTTGTCCCCAGACCAACCCAGCCCTTGGGTGTTGCTTCACTCCCTCTACCCCTGAGGGGGTTTAAGAGCCCTCTGTGCACCCAGGGTCCCAGCCAGCACAGCCACTGTCCAGGAAACCGCAGGGGTGGAAGTGTCCCCACGGTGAGGAGGAACCTGGAAACCTGCCCGGCCTTTTGGAGAGCAGCTCTACCAAAGGATGGGGCAGCCCGGGGTCACCCTTACCTTGCACAAATCCCTTGTGCAGCACAGACAAAGGCAAAGCCACCTTTCACCCCCCCCAACCTCCTCCCTCTTCTTTCCTTTTCCTCCTTCAGGCTGGGGTTTGCAGAAGTGGCTTCTGAGGTCCTCCCTCCATCCTGGCTCCTCCATCTCTGAGCTGTGCCCACGTGGTGCCCGGGGTGCTGCCTGAGCTGCAGCCTCCCTGCCACCTTTCCCTTGTCTTGCTGCCTTGCCTTCAGCAGCTCCCTTCCCCCTCTCCCAAAGGGGACATTCCCCTCAGTGTCCCCTTTCCATCCTGCAGCTCCACCTTTTTTTGCAGACACCTCTGGAGGCATCAGCTCTGTTCTCCCAGCTCCTGCCTGCCCTGCTTTTCCTTGACTGACCGTGGACACTGGGCATTGTCTCATGGGAGGTTGGAGCGAGGCTTTAGGGCACAGATGCAAACACCAAGATGTGAAATTCTCAGGCACTTTCTCCCTGGTGGCATTTGGACACTCTTTTTTCCATCCCACCTCGTTAACCACAAGGATCCTTTAGGTAGCCCTGAGAAGCCCCCGCAGCAGGAGAGGGAAGCAGGATGCTTTTTGGGGAGAAGCACACAGCAAAGATGAACAGTGCACAGCAACACCCTGCAGCTGGATTCAGCATTCCAGCCCTGACCCTCCTCTGCTGGGAACCAACACGAAGCCTCCTCAGATGCATTGCTGCACCCCCAGGAACCGAGCGGTGAGCAGCAAATCCCATTTGGTTTTCACACACAAGGTGCATCACACCCTGCTGCTATCTACACCCCCACACCCCAAAACCCAACCATTCCCATAGGCTCCCAGCATCTGGCAGCTCCAGGGCTCCTCATCCTCTCTAAGGTTTCAATGACCCAGCAGCACACAGCCCATGAGGAGGAGGAGGAGGAAGAGCCACAGAAAGCTTCAGCCAAAGGACAAAACCCCTTTCAAGGAAAGCATCAAAGAAAAGCCACCGCTGCCACACTCCTCCCACTGCAGCCTGGATTTACCTGGTTTGGTGACACTTCTGCTCAATGGGAGGATGCTCTTGTCCCTCTCATTTCCTGGTGAGTACCAGTTTTATAGTCCTCCTCAGGAGGAGGAGCCTGGGGCCAGTTGCTTCACCCATTGGCACCTGTGGCACTTTTGGAGTCAGGAATTTCCTTGAACCTTGTCAGTTATTGTCTAAAACCTTTTTTTTATTATTATTATTTCCTGAAACCAGGGCGCGGCGGGGGAGGTGGGGGGGGGTCCCTTCTGTTGAGCAGAGGAAAAACCACCCCTCCTCATCAATTCCCCCCACCCTCTCTGTCCCCAGAGACTGATGTCATCACACTTGAAATTCAGATGCAAGGGGAAAAAAAAAAAAAAAAACAAACAAACCCAAAAGGCAAATGGCCTTTCAGAAGCATATATAAACCCTGAGAGCCAAGCACCTTGCAGACACCTCTGCCATCCCTCTGAGCGAGAGCAGTGCCGAGCTGGGACCCAGCAGTGGGAACAGCCACCACCATGGTCTACTTCACCTTCCAGGTAACTCCTGTTGCACCTCCAGACCCTTTCCACCTCTGAGTTTTCCTCTTTTCACTCAGAAGGAGATAAATGTTGTTTTGCAGGCGGTTCCTCGACAGGTCAAAAATTGTCGTGACATTAAATGACAAGCTCAGCTGGTTTCCAGGGACACTTTACTCACAGTTACCAATACCTTTGCTCCATGCCTGCCCCTTTTATCCATCCCAGATGTGTTCTGCACAGTGCCACTCTGGGGCTTGTTGTTTTTGGGACCCGCTGGGTGGTTTTCCTCTCTCCCCCCCGTCCTCCCTGGGCAGCAAGAGGATTTGATGGCAGGTCTGTGAAGGCTGTGCTGTCCCTTCTCCTGGATGGCTTCATTTCTTGGCGCTCCTGCTGGACTCAGCTTTGGAAAATATCATTTATTTTTTTTCTTTCCTGCCTTAAACACGGAGTTCATTCCACCCGCTCGTTTGATCTGCCTGACAACCCCTGGCTTGGAGGCACGACCGGTAAAATGGCTCTGAAAAAGCCCCAGCAGCTTTAGGTGACAATTTCTTCTTCTTCTTCTTCTCTGCCTTTGCTCTAGAAATCCCAGAAGTTCCTGGCGAGCTCCCGGCAAGTTCACAAAACTGCTGCTCACGGTTTGTATCTCCCTGCAGGGCACCCCCTTGGGGGTTTTTTTTGTTTGGTTTTTATTTTTTAAGGAGCATCCCCAAATAACCACACCACGGCTTTTAAAAACAACAACAACAAAAGGGGAATGTGGTGGGTGAAGTGGGCTGAGATAAACCCCTCACTCAGGTTTTTTGGAAGAGGAAGCAACACCCTGGGGGGTGCGAGGGGGGAGTCCTGTGGGGATTTTTGAGGAGCAAAGAGAAAAGCAACAAGTGGTAAAAATGCTGTTGGTTACCCCTGTGCTGAACAAGAAAGTTGAACTGATTTGGAACCAGACTTTCCAAATTCTTACTCTTTGGCCATAAGTGTGAGAGATTTCAATGGGAGCTGCCAGATCCTTAGCTCCCAGCTTGGGGGTTGCTGGCAGGGGTGCCTGGCTCACTCCCTGCTGCCTTCTCCACCCTCCCAGCTTCTCTGCTGCAGCCAAGTTAAGCAGAACTTTGCTGGGCAGCCACTTGGTTTATTGCATATTTGCCTAATAATTTATTTCAAAAGGTCTTACACCATAAATTCAATAAATGGTGGTTGGTGAACACGTGAGAACAAGAGAACCGCCAATAATCTGCGCAGGTTTGGTCCTGGGCAAACTTTATTTTATTAAGTTTATTAAGTTTATTAAGTGGGAAAAAAACCACCAGAGTCGTGAAATGCTTTTACCTGAAGGGTTAAAAAAACCCAAAACACTTCCTCCTGAAGTGCCCCAGGAGAGCTTGGTGAGGGGAGGAAAAATTGGGTTTTATGGGTGTGCTGGGAGCACATTTTCCCTCCAGCCTCTCCAACCTCATCTGACTTCAGCGTCTGTCGGTTTGGTTTTGGGTTTTTTTGGTTTTTTTTTTCATCTGCCGGGGCTGAGGATGCTCCCAGGGCAGGCACAGATTTTCTGTCCTCAGCTGCAGGTTTCCAGGCTGCTGGGACTGCAGAACCCGAGGGCTCCAGGGAGCTCTGCAAGGGGGAATTTTGTCCCTGTGAGTCACGGGGCGCTGGGATCCTGGGCTGTGTTTGTGGGAGAGCTTTAGGAGAGCCCAGCAGGGAGTGAGTCAGCCAGGGTGACATTTAAGGATGAATACAGGCTGGGGAAACTGGGGAATGCTCTTTTTAAAAATTATTTTATTTTATTTATTTTATTGGGATGTTTTCTGCTCTGAATAAACATTAAGTGTCAGGCTGTAGCTGCTGGCTTTTGATGGGGTTTCCTGTAAGAGACTGAAGCAAAGCATTTTTGTTTTCATGATTCTTCATTCTAAACTTTTTCATGGGATTTGTTTCTTTTGGCCATCGATGCCATTTTCTAAATCTGTATCCAAATGTGTGTACCCCCCCCCCCCCATCCAGACACACCTCTGTGTAGACATTTGCAGTCATGCAGGCACAGCTAGAACTGAATTTTAGGGTTTCCCTGCTCTGGGGCACACTCAGAATGAGACTTTATAAATGATAACAGGTCTTGATAGTGAGCATCCTAGGAATTATAAACTTATCCAAACAAAACAGCAATTTGAAGCCAAGGTCCTGAAGCCCCAAGAGGTGACTCTGGGCCCAGATGACCTGGGGACAGCAGAGGGAAGCTGTAGGTCACCCCCCGGCACCATGTGCAGCCTGGGACACACTGGGCAGATCCCCCCGTGCTCTCCAGCTGCCTTTTTGGATAAATTCCATGAAACCAGAGCTGTGAGCAGTCAGCACGCATCCTGGCCCTGCCTGTACCCCTTCCCCTCTCTCTTGGTGCTGCAGTGGTGTCCAGGAGTGCTCCGGAGCAGCCCGTGACCAGCAGCTTCGCCTCCTTCATCCACGCGGTCCGACCCGAGCACTTGTCCCAGACCGTGTGCCACAGGAGCAAGAGGATGATCCTGGACAGCCTGGGGGTTGGTCTGGTGGGCACCACCACCCACGTCTTCAACATTGCCCTGCAGTACTGCCGGGTAGGAGCAGCCCCAGCCCGGTCCTCACCCTGACACCACCACCCCCAGGACCCAGCCCCGTCTGGGGGCTGGATGTGCAGTAAGAGGGGGCTCTGGCATCACCCAGGGTCCTCACCTGGGTTTCCCTCCCTCCCTTCCACAGGAGCTGTACTCCTCGGTGGCTGTCAGCTCTGTCTATGGGAAGCCAGGAGTGAAGCTCTCCCCCACCCTGGCTGCCTTCACCAACGGGGTGGCGGTAAGGTCGGCTCTGCCAGGAGCAGCTCTGCCTCATGGGGATGAGAGCTGAGGGAATCAGGATGGTGACTGGGAGGGGACAAGAAGTCATTGGCTCCTCTGGGACCCAGCAGACACCATGGGGGACTGCTGGGTGACGGGGTGGGTGTTGTTACAGGGTAGATTTAAGTGAGAACTTAGGAGGAAAATCTTCCCTGTGAGGGTGCTGAGTCCCTGGCCCAGGTTGCCCAAGGAAGCTGTGGCTGCCCCATCCCTGGCAGTGTCTCAGCCCAGGTTGGATGGGGCTTGGAGCACCCTGGGCTGTGGGAGGTGTCCCTGCCAGGGCTAAATGATCTTGATGATCCCTTCCAACCATTCAGGGATTCTATGATTCTCGTATCACCGAGGAGCCTCAGCTTCCAGCCCTCCCATCAGCACGTCCTTGTCTCTGCTTCTCCTGCAGACTCATTCCATGGATTTTGATGATACCTGGCACCCTGCTACTCACCCCTCAGGGGCTGTTCTGCCAGCTCTTCTGGCAGCTTCCCAGATGCTACCTCCCAGCGCCAAACCCACTGGCATGGATTTCCTGCTGGCATTTAACGTGGGCCTGGAAGTGCAAGGAAGACTCATGCATTTCTCCACTGAGGCTCACGACATTCCTAAAAGGTAAAGCTGCTTTTCTTCAGTGAGTAAGAAGAGAGCTGGTGAGTCCACTTACAGCCCTACTCAGGGTTTCAAACTGAGAGTTGAAGCCCATCCAAACTCGGGATCGGGGTGGAACCTCACTGAGAGCCAAGTGCCAGTTCTGCCAGAGCTGATCAGGCACCATTTGGTGTCATCTTGTCTCAAAAATAACCATCAAGAGAACATCACTGGGTCTGCAGTCTCATCATCTAAACTAACCAGGGCAAGAGCCCTGGACAGGCAGTGGGCTCTGGGCACAGTCCCTGGAGCAATTTCATCCTCTGCCTGTCCACCAGGCATCCCAAGGGATGGCATCGACCAGCAGCACCTTGGCCATGCCGGGTGAGGACACTTTGTTAGGCTAGGGGGACAGAGTTTGGCTGGATGGACACCACAGGCTGTGCCACCTCCTCTCAGCCAAAGTCAAAAATTGCTTTTTGGAGATGCTGAGCTCACTCTGTTGTCTCTGAAGAAGTTTCAAGCAGACACTTGGTTCTCAGGTGAGAACTAAAACCCGGAGTCAGGTGAGGGATTTCTTGGATGCCTTGGCAGCTCAGGGCCTGGAGGGGTTCCAGAGCCACAGAGATGTGGTGCCGAGGGCCGTGGTTTAGTGGTGACTTTGGCAGTGCTGGGGTAAGGCTTGGACTGGATGATCTTCAAGGTCCTTTCCAACCCAAACCATTCTCCCATCAGCAGGTGGGGTGTGTGGGTGCTCCCTGGGCCCGGCAAGCGGGGGTGCTCATATCTGCCATCCCCCCTTTAGGTTCCACCCTCCCTCAGTGGTGGGCACCATGGGCAGTGCTGCAGCCACCGCCAAGCTGCTGGCTCTCAGCTCAGCCCAGTGCACCCACGCCTTGGGCATCGCCGCCTCCCTGGCGGGGGCACCCATGGCCAACGCTGCCACCCAAGCCAAGCCACTGCACATCGGGAATGCCACCCGCCTGGGCTTTGAGGCAGCGCTGCTGGCTGCCCGAGGGATGGAGGCCAACCCCTTGATTCTGGATGACATCCCGGGGTGCTCCGGGTTCAGCGCCTTCTACGGCGTCTACCAACCCAAACCGCTCTCCACGCCCAGCGACCGCCACGAGTTCCTCTTGGAGAAGCAGGATATCGCCTTCAAGAGATTCCCAGCTCACCTGGGGATGCACTGGGTGGTGGATGCTGCCTTGTCTGTCCGGAACCTCTTCATCAACTACGCGGGGTCCTTCTCTCCCTCTCTGATCCGCACCATCGTGCTGAAGATCCCGGTGTCCAAGTACATCAATCGGCCTTTCCCCAGCTCCGAGCACCAGGCCAGGCACTCCTTCCAGTTCAACGCCTGCACTGCCCTCCTGGATGGGGAGGTGGATCTCGGCTCCTTCACCGAGAGCAGCATCCACCGCCAGGAGCTGAGGGAACTGCTGGGCAAAGTGGTGGTGGAGCACCCCGAAGACAACGTGGCCAACTTTGACAAGATGTACGGGGAGGTGGCACTGCTCCTGCACAGCGGGGACGTCCTGACAGGCAAATGTGACACTTTCTATGGGCACTGGAGGAAACCTCTGAGCAAGGAGTCACTCCTGAAGAAGTTCCGATCCAACGCCTCCCATGTGCTTCCGGAAGAAAAAATAGAAACCATCATCTCTATGGTGGACAACCTGGAGAATCTGCCCGATAGTTCCCAGCTGGCCTGCAGCCTGTGAGGGAACAGCAAGTGGGGTTTGGGTGAAGGATTTGTCCTGGTGAAACTCTGATTCCTCTCTTCATTGGTGCTTTATTCTTGATCTCCAATGACAGGAAAGTTCCCACCCCTGGCAGTCAGAGCAGACACTTCAATAATACCCAAGGAGCCCGGGAGGCAGGAGCTGGGGCTGGGTCAGGAACTGGGACACACACTCAATTTCCACTCATGGCTGATGCTGTCTGAGTAGCTGAAAGGCCACCACAACGACAAAAAATAAATCCCATGGGAATTTGAGAGCCCTGGGATGTCATCTGGAAGTTCTGCAGGAGGAACCCTATCTGGGTAACCTTAAAGCTGCATTCAAAGGGGGTTTTGTGGTTTTTGGTTGGTTTTTTTTTTTTCCTCATCCTGGGAAGCTCCACTGCAAAGTGTGTGTGTTTTTCTTAGTGCTCTTCTGATCCCTGTTAGCTCGTGGTCCCACAGCCCTGCTGGGCAGATGAAAACCCCACCAGCTGCTGCAAACATCCCTGCCTGCAAAACACTCAGGCACAAAGGGATTTGATTTGATTCACTTTTCCAGTACTACTCCCATTTCCCCAGCACTCGGAATGGGTTTTTCCCTTCTCTGTGTGCCAGGGATGGTTCAAGGACCCTCAAAAGCTGAGGTTCCTTTTTGAGGGAAAGGCAGTGGGTGGGTGAGGAACCCTCTGTCAGCCCTGCAGCTCCTGTGGGGTGATTCCTGCCTGTCCTAAGGCTCTGCCCCACCACCCTTCTGCCCAGGCACCTCCTCAGAGTTGGGTCCAGCAGAGGTGGTCTCTGCAAGCCCCTCTGGAGATTGGCACCTTGGGATGGTGACTCAGGCACAGGGACCCAGTGACTCACCTTGGGAAATTCCTGATTGCCTTCCCCGGGAGGATGGAAAAAGCTTCCTTTTGGAGACTTGGTTCTGAACTCATCTTGCTCATCCAGATGGGATGAACTCAGCTCTTGTGCTCCTTCCACTCCCTGAAAGGTTTTTACCCCACCTCCCACCTGAACCGTGCAAGGTTCCTCCCTGCTCGAGACAAACACTGACTGTGGATCCAGAGGGCTTGTTTCCAACATCACCCTGCTGGGATGGGGTCTGCTGGACAAGTGAGGGTTGTCTTCTGTAAGGGGGACCCAGCTGGGACGAGGCAGGCAGGAAGGAACATGGGCCAGGTCCTTTCTTGCTTGCAGAGAACTTCTCCTCCAGAGCAGAACAGTTTGCCTGCCTGTTAATCGACTTTCTCATCCTGTCTAGCATGTTCACACTGAATCTTTCTGAATAAAGAAATTATTAAGTTCAATTTTTTTCATAAATATTTAATGCTACATTATATAGACCATCAGGTTTCCCAGTGTTCTCATTTCTGTGCCTTCTTCACCTGACAGTGAAGCAGAACAGAAGGGGGACCCAGCACCTTTCCTCTCTTGGTGCTAGACCAGCACAACCATGCTTTTCAGTTGCATTGCAGGCTACAATTTGCCCCCAAGATCCAGGAACTTTCCTAAACTCCATTCATGCTTGGCTGGCCCATCAGATGCAGTCCTGGCACCTTGCAGCACACAATTAGGAAAAGAGGGCCCAGGAGGGCTGTCAGGGTCCAACTTTCCTTTTATTTGGCCCCTTATCAGATGAAGCAGTACTTGGCTTTTCCAGAGCCTCTAGGAGCTCAAAAGATACCTTAATTTATTTCTTTTTTTGTCATTCGTGACGTTTCCTCCAAAAACCAAGGACCCAGAAAACACCTCCGGTGTCCCAGCCCAAGAAAGTGTCTCACTCATTATTTTCTGTTTCAAAAAAGCAAATGTTTCATATCCTTAAGCAATTAAGGAGACTCAACCCCCTGGCAAGGGAAGCCAGGCTTTAAAAGAGCCAAGGGGATAAAAAAAATGGGCTGTGAAAGTTACAGCCCAGCTTGTGTGTCACTCAGGGTATGCAGTGATTAATATGGTGCCACCAAAGTCCCTAACCCCTCCTCTCAGGGTGAAGAAGAAAAGAGCCATTGTCCTTCTCCCTCCTGCTGTTCCAAGATAAACAACACAAAATTAAGAAGAAGAAGAAGAAACATTTTTTCCACCACCGTGTTTACATCAGCAAGCTCAGGGAACAGAAGGACACTTACAGGGCAGGGCCAGACAGGACCCCGTGGTAGGAATCCAGCAGCATCTACAGCTCCAAGCCAGAATGAGGAGGGCTCCCCTGGCACAATCACAATATGTTTGGGGTTGGAAGGAGCTTAAAGATCGTCTGTTTCACCCCCTGCGTGGGCAGGGACCCCTCTCACAGCCCAGGCTGCTCCAAGCCCCATCCAACCAGGGCTGAGACACTGCCAGGGATGGGGCAGCCACAGCTTAACCAGGGTCAGGGTCTCGCCGCCTTCACGGGGAAGATTTTCCTCCTAAGATCCCTCTTCGGTGGCATCAGCCCTCTCCGTGGACAGAACCCACGCGTGGGGTCCCGGGACGGGACGGGCAGCGCCGCGGAGCTTCAGCACCTTGGAGAGCGGCCGGGAGGGCGCGGAGGCTGCGCGGCCCCGGGGGGTCCCTCCCCGGGGGTCCCTCCATGGGGGTCCCTTCCTGGGGGTCCCTCTCCGGGGGTCCCTTCCTGGGGGGCCCTTCCTGGGGGTCCCTTCCTGGGGGTCCCTCTCCGGGGGTCCCTTCCTGGGGGCCCCTTCCTGGGGGTCCCTCCCTGAGGGTCCCTCCCCGGGGGTCCCTTCCTCGGGGTCCCTCCATGAGGGTCCCTTCCAGGGGGTCCCTACCCGGGGGTCTCTCCCTGGGGGTCCCTCCCTGGGGGTCCCTCCCCGGGGGTCCCTTCTCCAGGTGACACTAGAGCGAGGTGCTTGTGGCTTTCTGCCATGGCAGCTCTTGTCTTGATTGTCCCCAAATCGTCCCTCTTGAGCCCTGTGGCCTCCCCCAGCACAAGCAGGGGATTATTGTACAGCTTTGCTCAGTGGAGAATTTTGGGTTTCCCACAAAATGCCAACAGAAAAAAAAAAGGAGCAGACAAAAAGAAGTGTGTACAGCTTAAGGATTATTTAAATTTTAGAGAGGATTTTGACTGTAGAGGTCAGAATGGTCCTCTCTGCCTTCCAGCATGATTTCTGTGCTGATAATGTTGCTACTGCAGAGTGGCCATCTGGGGAACTGCTTTCCCTGAGATGCCCCGAGTCCTTCTTCATTGTTTTATGCTTTTTAAATAATGGAGGATCTGCTTTTTAAATAATAAAAGAAAGAAGAAAACCGAGGACAGCCCCAAGAAGAGACACAGAAATTTTCATTTGCGTAAAAATGACAACGAAGAGCAGAGGAATGAGAGGTTCTTGCATGGTCATGGTGGACAGGATGGAACTGAGGGGCTCCAGCTGCAGCAAAAGGGCTGTCAGATAGGAGGGGAAATGTCCCAACAAGAGCAGTGCAGCAGCAGCAGGATGGATCTTCCAAGGAGGTCCCGAGGTCTCCACTGATAGTGCTTTATGAAAGTGAGGTTCACAGCCAGGGCTGAGAGTTGGTGGCTCTTGGGAAAGCTCTCAAGGCTCACCTGACTTTATGGCTGGGATTTGAGGCTTATCCTAGCTTTGAAAAGTGAAACCTTGAGCCTGAACTGGCCATCAGGACCCTGCAGGCATCTGCATCCTGTCTGCTGCTGGGACACAGACCAGGGGTGGTGGTCAGGGATCCCCCCTGCTGGCTGCAGCTCCAGCTCCGCTGTACCTGGACACCTCGATCAGATTCTCATCAGGGTCTCGGAAGTAGATGGAGGTGATGGGACCCACAGCACCAGTTCTGGCCACGGGACCTTCTTCAATGGTCACCCCACAGGCCTGGGGGGAGACAGAAGAGGAGGGCTGAGCACTCCAGGGCATTGGGCACGCTCCCCTCCCAGCCTTGAAAACAGGAGGTGTTGGGGGAGACTTTTGACGTTCCCTGAGACCCTGAAAGTGTCACTTGGGAGGCTTTGGCTTGACACTGCCCTGTGGAGACACCACCCCATCCTCACCTGCAGGTGATCCAGCAGCTGCTCCAGGGGCACCTCAGTGATGAGGCAGAAATCTGCAGAGCCAGGGACCGGGTGCCGAGCCTTGGGTTCAAACTCCTTCCCAGCCTCGTGCAGGTTAAACTTCTGCTTGCCAAAACGTAAAGCTTTGCGGGTGCCCTGTCCCCAGAGGACAGAAGGGAAGTGCAGGGAGACCTGGAAGCCTCAGCAGCCTCTCACCTCTGCAGTCAGAGCTTGGTGGCCTCCAGCTCGTGCTGGCCCTGCCATCCCCACCCCAAGGATGTGCCCAGAGACCCTGTGAGAGGTCTGCAAGGACCAGCCCGGCCCAGAGCTGCAGCTGCAGGTCCCCTGGACCTGGGATGAGTTGTTGCCCAAGTTACCTTGAAAGTCACCACCTCCATGCCCAGGACTTTGGAATAAAACCCCACAGTGTCCTCGATGTTCTTCACAGTCAGCACGAGGTGGTCCAGGCTCTGGATAAAACATTGGGGTGGTTTCGTGCCCTCCTCCTTCCAGGACATCTCTGGGCAGGGAACAAGTATGGGAAACCATAGAAGATGAGGATGAGGAGTGTGGGAAAGGGAGCTGGGAGCTGTGAAGGCAGAGCAGGCAGGTTGTCTTTCCGTCTGTAGGTGGCACAAGCACAGAAGTAATAAATCCTGCTCCCTGGAGGACCTCGGGTCCCTGTTTTGCTCTGGTGGGACCTGTGCCTGTCAGAGCCCCTGGATGTGGTGGGCCAGCTGGGTGACCTCACTGGGGGCCGATGTCACCGAGATGTCACTGAGCTCCCACTGCACAAAATCCTGAGTGCACCAAGGATGGCCCAAATGTCCTGCTCTGGCAGGGGGCTTGGGCTCCATGACCTCCAGAGGTCCCTTCCAACCCCTGGCTTGGCTGCCCCTCCCCACTGCCAAGTCCTTTCCGCCTGAGAAGTCCCTCTCGGGTGCTCCCAAGAGCAGGGTGCCCGTGTCCCATCACCTCTCTGACCCCACCAGCCCAGCCCTCCCCTCCCACCTGAGGCCCCCAGCAAACAACAGGAGGGGAAGTACCCACCAGAGGGGATGGAGAGCTGGGCAATGCCCTGGTGATTTTCCTCTGCCTGCTGCCCACAGCCCAGCAGAGCAGCAAAAAAAGCCAGGACCAAACAGGAACCAAAGCCAGAAGCAGCATGGGAGGTGTACATTGACCCAAAGGACCCGAAAGTCCAACTACAAAGAGTTGAAAGAAGCAAGGACAACCCTGACAGACCAGGATCCACCACACCCTGCCCACGGGCAATGTGCCCAGTTCCCTTCTTTGCCTCCAAGGTTATTTTCTCCCATGCAACACGCTGCTGTCTCCCTGGGCACCTTCTTGGATGCCTCTTCCTGCAAAAAAAATGACACGGCCAAGGGGGTTCTCTGCTTCCTGAGGCAGAGTTTGAGATTTTCGTTCTTTACAGAACCCAAAATGGAATTTTGGAAGGCCTGAAGCTCGCTGGGCCGTTGGCTACAAAGAAGGGAGTAGTTCAGGCTGCAGGCAAGTGGTCCAAGGGACAGGACATTGGGAGTTAAAATTGTTCTGTCTGCCCATTCTCCACCCAAGCTGCCCGGGCTGTGTACAGCAACATGAAAACTAAAGCCAGAAAGAGATGAAAATAATTTTCTTTCCCTCAAGTCAAGGGAAAGGACATCTTTGGGAGAGTGCCTGTATCCTTCTTGCACATCCTTCCTGGATTTTTCTCCCCTCCCTGTTAAAGCTGGTCCAGAGAATTTCCCCCAGAGATGGTTCATGGCTTTGTCATCTGCTGTTAGCTGGTGATGGTGAGGAGGTCAGAGAGGGGATCTCAGGACATGCAGCTCCATCCTCCTGCTTGCCTTGCCCTGCAGGTCCCCATGGCTTTACTGAGCACCCCAGGTGGAGAGGTCCAAGAGCTGCCCAGTGGGGCTGGCAGACAGGGAAAGTGGCAGCTGGGCCTCCCAAACCTCATTTTCTTTAAACCAAAAGAAGGGAAGGTTTTGACTAGAGAGTAGGAGGAATTTTTTTACACTGAGGGTGGCAAAACACTGACCCGGGTGGCCCAGAGAGGGGGGAGATGCCCCATCCCTGGAAACATTCCAGGCCAGGCTGGATGGGGCTCTGAGCAACCTGCTCTGCTTGGAGATGTCCCTGTTGGACCAGGTGACCTTTAAAGGTCCCTTCTCACCCAAACCATGTGATGCCTCTTGGGGAAAATCCTAATATCTTTTCTTTACTAAAAATCCCCAAGCTGTTCCTGCAGCTGATGGGGCTTGGGGGGCATTAATTGGTTTGACCATCCTCACCTTGGGGTTCCACCCACATCTCTGGGCCCTGGAGCAGATTTAAGTTCCCTCTGTGCCTGAGTTCTGTTGGGGGGTGCTGGTTGCCAGCACAGCCCCAAATATGCCTCCTCCTGGCTCTGCTGCTCTGGGCTTCAGTTTCTGGGGTTATGTCCTGGTCTTTCAGCCTCTGCCATTGCTGTGGACTTGGCTGTTCTTTTGTGTGAAACAAAGAGGTCAGGATCTTCAGTTTTTTTGGAGAGAAGGTTCTGATGGAGGTTCTGATGCTCATCCCACCAGGATCATCACGAGGTGCAGAGGCCAAATTTTCAGCACCAGAAACCTCTCAGCCAGTTGTGACACTTCTATAGGGTGTTCTACAAAACCTGGATAATCCCTGAGAAGCCCGTTTGGACCTCTAGAACTGCAGCAGCTGCTCTGCTCCAGTTTACCTGGGGGTAAAAACCTCCTGTTCACATTTCCTGCCTTGTAACTCATCATCCTCCTGGGTTACACATCCGTGGAAGGAAAGGAGCTCTGGGGACCCCTGACATTTTCCCCCATGGGCTGACCAAGTCCTGCTCCTCCTGGTGTCCCTCCCCTGGCTTTGCTCTGGTTTTGCAGCACCTCTTGTCCCAGGTGGATGTGACACAGACCTGGAATTGGTTTTCCCCATCTGAGCTACTGAGGGCTGAAGGAAGGGAATAATCCCAGCCTTGGCTATTCCCACTGCCATTTTCCTGGGGAGGAATGCCCTAAATCCAAAGGTTTTTCAGAGGGTGAGATGTTTCTGCATGTGAGAGTGCTTTTCAAACCCAGAACTGGGCTCCTACATTATTTAGGTCTCTCTGGAGGTCACTGGATCGTGCTCACAGCTGGAAATCCCTGAGCAGAATTAAATCCATGTTATGCCCTCCTACCCTGCTCTGCTTTGTTGTAAGGAAATGATCCTTCCCTCTGACCAAGGCAGGATTTGAAACCATTAACTCAGCCCTGCAGGAGGCACCAAGATGCTCTTCCAGTCAGGATGTTGGACACCAAAGGCTGGGAACAAATTGAAAGGAAGAAGCCCTGTAAATAATTGAAGCTGAGCTGGGGCTGTGAGATGTTTTAGGTCAATGAGAAGAGAAGGAGCAGAGCCAGGGGGGGGTCTGGGGAGCAGCCGTGGCCTGCAGGAGGAGGAGGGGGGTGGGGGGGTGATGTCTCTCTGAGTTAGTGGCACTGGATGCTCTCAGCTCACTTCACAGAGCAGCTGCTTGGGGAACCTGGAGCTCTGGTGGGGCTCTCAGCCCAAGAAAAAGAGCCCAGAAGGTGCCAGATGCAGGCACAGGGGGCTCTGAGGGGCTCCTTGGGCTCCTGGGGCTGGGCTGCAGGTGGTGAAACCCCCAGCAAGTGCTCAGGGGAGGGGTGAGAGCATCAGGGGTGGGACAGCACATGAATGGCACTGGAGAACCATGGCATGGTTTGGGCTGGAGGAGACTTCACAGGCTTCAAGGTTGTCTTGTTCCACCCCTCCCTCCCTCCCACCAGCCCAGGTTGCTCCAAGCCCCCTCTGTCTGCCCTGAGAACTTGGGGTTTGGGTTTCATTTCTCAGCCTCATCTTGGAGCTGTGTTTAGTGCTGTGGCTTTCCTGGACCTATCCACGAAGCTCAAATCCCTTCTCCTCTGTCACCAGGAGGTCTTGAGCTTCCCTCCTACTGCCACCAGTGACCACTGCTGGAGGACAGGAACCCAGCAGAGCTCAGTTGTCTGTCAGAGACAAGCAGCCACCCCCTGTCCCTGCTGGGGCTGAGAGGGAGAGGATCCAGCCTTGCACTTCCCTCCAGAAGCTGCAGCTTGGCAGAGCCCTGCTGTAGCTGGAAGAATTTCTGCATCAGCTGCTGCTCCCTGGTGCAGAGCAGCTCCCCCAGGACCTGCTCCAGCATCTGCTTAGAAACCAAGGGGAATGTCAGCAAAACCCTCCTAGTGCCTTCTGAGGATATCAGAAGGGATGCCCATGGTGTTGGGATGCTCACATTGGGATGGATGCCTGTGTTGGGATGCCCAAGTTGTTGGGATGGATGCTCATGGTGTTGGGATGGATGCTCATGGTGTTGGGATGGATGCTCATGGTGTTGGGGTACCCATGTTGGGATGGATGGCCACGTTGTTGGGATGCTCATGGTGTTGGGATGGATGCCCACATTTTTGGGATGGATGCCCACATTGTTGGGGTGGATGCCCCCCAAGCCAGGTGAGCAGTACAGAACCTCTCTGCTTCTGCTCCAGCCCAAGCAGCAGGAGCAGGGGACGTGCTGCAGCGTGGCCACTGCCCTGTGGGACACCTGAACCCTGGAGCTCCTTCCCCTGCTGGGATGTGCTTTGCCTGCTGGCTCCTCCTGGGAGGCTCCCCTGAGCCTCCTGCCCGCTCCCCGCTGCCTTCTCCAGGCTCTGACCTCTGGGGTTTGGCAGGTGGTCAGACATCACCCCCCCCTTGGCCTTTCCAGCTCTTCTGATCATTTTATGAGATTTAAATGTCTCTTTTTATGTCTGATCTGATGGGGAATTGGCCTTTTCTGGCTGGATTATTGATGCAGGCTTCGCTCTCATTTTTTTTATCTGCCTTCTCACCTCTTCCTCTCTCTTTCATTAATCTTTTTTCCTATATCTCTCTCTGATCTTATCCCTCTACTATTTAGTGCTGACTCTGGAGGGCTGGGGAACGAAAATCCCTGGCTGATAAGAGCACAAACCAGCAGAAATACCTGCAAGAATTTCAGGAAAAATGTTTGGTGCTCAGTTTTGATGCCAAATTGCCATAAAACAGCACCCAGGCAGGATGGGGGAGAGGGTTGGCTATTTTCACAAGCTGGCCTGTATACTTTTTATTTATTTTTTTTTAATTCACACACTTTTCAAATTTTACCATAGTGTTTCCACTGTGTTGTGTGGAAAGCTGACGAGCATATTTGAAATGTGTCATTAATAATATATTAATATATAATGACATATCTAATGTCATTAATATTCACAGAAAGAAATGCATGGGGGAGCATTCCTACCACTTTCTGATAAATTCTAAAAATTGGTATCATTCCCCTAACCCCAGAGGTGCTGTGTGAGCCAGGCCAGCTCCCCATTGCTCCTAAAATCCAAAATATCCTGATTTAAGCCCCCCTGAGCAGGGCTTTTGCCTTGGGAAAGGATTTGTCAGCTGCCCAAGGTGCTGAGCAGGGATGAGGGATGAGAGCCCAGCTCACAGCCTTGGCCTTGCTAAAGCCATGGGGAAAATGAATGAGCTGCTTCCAAAGCTTTCCCTCTCTCTCATGCAGAGGTGGTGATGATTTCCCTCGTTGGGAAGTGGCCAAAAAAAAAAAAAATTATTGGAGAAAAAAAAAATTTGCCCCATTGCAAACAGGAAAGAATTTTCTAAGTGTGAATTTCTGCGTTGAAAAGGGGAAAGGGAAAATGAGACTTAAGTAATTATTAACTTAGGATTCATTATAAACAGCCTGAGGTTTTCCTTCTAAACTCTCCCTGAGCACTGGAAGGAGGCAATACATCACCAGGTGGTTTATTTGGAAGGGCTTGATGTGAATAATCCTTCAGAAGGGCAGGGAATCAACTCTAAAAATTCCCTGCCAGGGTAATGAGTAGAAAGGCAGAGGCAGGGATGGGGGATGTGATCAGTGTCCTTGCCTGCAGCCTGGGCTTCCAGCCCTGCAGCAGCTGCCCCCACCCAGCAGGTGAAGCATCAGGAAAAAACCTTGGCTGAGGTTCCTGCAGAACTTCATCAAAGCCAAAGCTTCCCTGCAAAACAGCAGGTTTGGCAGGGGAAAAAAAAAAAAAATTTGGTTTCAGCAGGAGCCTCTGAAGGGCCCCAGGAGACTGCTGGCTGCCTCTGCACCACCTCCTCCAGCCAAGAGCTCAAGCCCCCCACAAGCCCCAGGGAAGCATCAAAGCATCCTTTTCCCTTTCCCCTTTCCCCTTTTCCCTTTTCCCTCTTCTTCCCCTCTTCTTCCCCTCTTTTCTTCCTCTCTTTTCTTCCTCTCTTTTCTTCCCCTCTTTTCTTCCCCTCTTCTTCCCCTATTTTCTTCCCCTCTTTCCTTCCCCTCTTTTCTTCCCCTCTCCTCTTCCCCTCTCCTCTTCCCCTCTTTTCTTCCCCTCTTCTTCCCCTCTTCCCCTCTTTTCTTCCCCTCTTCTCTTCCCCTTTTCTTCCCCTCTTCTTCCCCTCTTCTCTTCCCCTCTTTTCTTCCCCTTTTCTTCCCCTCTTCTCTTCCCCTCTTTTCTTCCCCTTTTCTTCTCCTCTTCCCCTCTTTTCTTCCCCTCTTCTCTTCCCCTCTTTTCTTCCCCTTTTCTTCCCCTCTTTTCTTCCCCTCTTCTTCCCTTTCAGGACATCTCCTTCCAGGTGCCCATGGCCCAGGTGCCACCCACCCTTTGCCCCCCCCAAGGACACGATGGGTTTCACCCCAGAGGATGGAGTCTGGGCAGATGCTGAGGCAGCTGGACAGGGGCCACTGGTGTCACCACAGCTGGGACCAGCACAGCAAGGACAGAGCCCTTCCCTGGGATCCTGCAGCCTTGGAATTGGCCTTCCCTGAGCTCCAGGCTCCAGACACAAGTGATGAAGTAGGTGCAGAGCTGGAAGAAGCTGGGCTTGCACTCTGATGGACTAAACACTCCGGGCAGAGGTTTCTTGACATTCAGGCTTGGCCAAGCTGGCATTGAACTTTCCATTACAGCACTTTGTTTTGCTGAAGGAAAAATGTGCTTTCTGCCCAATCAGAAACTTCCAGAGGAGACAGATCAGTTTCTCTTTTTATCTTTAGAAACCTCTGACTGGAATATTTGGAGTCAGATGCAGTGGGTTGCTGCTGGAATGATCACCTTGGGACATGACAGCCTATCAGTCAGCTCACTGTGAAACCATTCTGCCCTCCCAAATCCTGCTGGGAGGACTCTCCTTTCCTCCAGGAGCTGGGAAAACAGGGAAAACAGGGCTGGAGGAGTCTGTGCTCTGCTGCCATGAAATGTGGACCCTCGGCCAGGCAGCCCCATGGGGACCCATCTCACCTCCCTCCCATTCCTGAGCCTCTGGAGGGCAGGGGGAGGATGCCTGGGACAGAGGTTGGTTGCTGTGTTCCCTACTTGCAAATAAATCCCAGCCCAAAAATCATCTCTGCCACTCACTCCCTTCCTTTTCTTCTGCCTTACAAGGTTTTGGCTTCTTCAAAGAAGGCTTTGATCTCCCCCTTGTAGTTTGCTCAGGTTCTGGACATAGATCTGGAAAGACAAGACAGAAACAGAAGTTCCTGGTGGTCCTCACCTCTCTCTGAGCAGTGCCTGTTTCACAGCTTTTTCTTTACCTTCCTGCTTAAAACACAAGTCACTTGATGGAAACTGACTGGACCTCCTGGTTTTGGGGTGCAAGACCTTCAGAAGGCAAAGAACAGAACTGAAAAACAGAAACAAAGCCTCAGTGACACAAAAAGAACCACCCCAGGTACTTAGCAGCATCCCTATCAGCAGAAGGGATGAGAACTTCAGATGTCCCTTCCCTAAAACCCCAAACATCATCTGGCCAAGCTGGTCAGAACTTACAGAAGGGCCAAATGGTGGAAGCTCAGGGTTGGTGGAACCAAGGTCTCACCATGGATTAACCAGTTTGATCTCTTCCTGGTGGACAATCTGCAATCCTTGCTGAGGACTGAGCCCATCCTGACCTCCCCCCACACCAGGTTGTATCTCCAGACCCTGTGTGAGGACTTTCTCCCCTCCATGCTCCACCTGGGGAGCAAGATGAGCTGGAGCAGCCAGTCCTGCTCCTGGACTGAGTGCCAGGGACATTTTATTCAATGTTCCTAAATCCCAGGCACCAGCCTCCTGTCAGCCCCTTCAGATTGTCTCATTAGGGCTTAACAGGCCCAGGAGGGGTCTGGCTGGAGGAAAGCATCACTGGTGACAGCAGAGGGAAAGGCACTGAGTGTCCTGCTGGGGGTGGCACAGAGCTGCTGGGAGCTGCCTCTTCTCCTGCAGGGGCTGGGACCCCACAAGTGCACTGGAATATCAATGTTTAAATCAGAGCTGGAGGCTCTCCAGGTGCCCTGGCCGTGCTGTCCCCCCCTCCCAGGGAGCAGATCAGCTCTCTCCTGCTGCTGGGGGGGGGGTTTGGCCATGCCCAGAAGAGGGGGTGTCACCTGAGAGAGGACAAGGTGTTATCACCAGGGTGTGGGGGGGAAAAACCATGTAAATATATGCATGTGCTGGTCTGCCTCACCTGCTGTCAGCAGCACTTAATAGCCCAGATTAAACCTTTGGAATGGAAACATCTCATTAATTAGTCTGGCTGAGCAGTGAGTCCCATCCAGCCATTAGAGGGCATTAAAATAATGCGTTCGGCACCTTTCATCTCAGATAACTTAATAGAGGTTTATTGGTTGCCCTCAGAGGATGCTTTACAGCCAGGAAGTGGTCACAAAGCACTCGTAGGACTTGAGGCCTCAGGAGTTTGGGTTGCCAGATGGATTCCCAAGCCTCCAGGTGTACCAGGCCATATCCAAACAAGTTTGGAACATGGCAAAGACCGGAGCTAAAGGGGGTTGGAGGTTTGTGGTTTCTTGTATGGCTTAGGATGTTCTTTCCCCCCCCTGTGCTGCTGGTCCTGATGTCCTGGGTATAGGAGGGAGGGAGGTGCCCCACAACACTGCAGCTCCAAGCTTGGAGGTCTTTGGTGGCCCCAATGTGAGTGGAGACCAGCCCAGGCCACTGAAAATAAAAGGATGCCCAGCAATCCTGCCCCCAGAAGTGGGCACCAGGATGCCCAAAGTGGGTCAGACCAAGCAACCAACCAGTCCCAGGGTACTGATCCATCAGGCTGATTTCTTTATGGAAATCCCTTCCCTTTGGCTGCAGGTTTGGGGGATGAATGTTGATAAATTTTGTCAGAGGCCAGTGGCAGACGCTTGGGAGAAAAAGCATTCAAAGGGCAAGTCCAGGGTTATGTTGGCTCCAGGATTCCCTGCCAGCCCCAGCAGCTCGCTGAGCCAGAGGTCATATCCACAGCTCTCTGTTTAACAGCCCTTGAAGGAGCTCCTGTCCCTCATCTCCTATAATGGTGTTTTATTTTTTTTTACTTATTCATAACACTGGCATCTCCAGCATCCAGAAAAACGAGTGAAATGAGAAAAGGACGAGAGAGCTGCAACCAACTGCAGTGAAGCCTTTGGGGTAAGCCCAGCACCCACCCCCTTCCTGCTGCAGATCCTCATCCCCACCCCCCCACCCCTGAAACCTCCAGCCTCGTCCCTCAAGAGCTGGGAACACCCAGCATAAAAAGAAAAGAAAAAAACCCCACAACAAACCAGAAAGAGGGTCCCACGAGCCCAGTCCCAACTCTGCATCACTCTGGGATCACCCAGGGGCCCCATTGCCAGGCAGGGGAAGGTGACCTGGGATAACAGGGACGTGGCCAAGAAAAAAAAAAAAAAAAACTAAAATATTTCTCCAGGTCGTTCTCATCTGTGTCACTACCTCTATATCCACCTGTGCCTGAAGGGTGTCATCTCCATCCACAAGAGGCTCCGGTTTGTCCCCGAAGTGGTGGAGGGAACCGGGGGGGTTGCTCGACGGAGAAAAACCGGGGAAACCTCCTGCCCCATCCCTCAGCCTGACCTCCCCTTCTGGAGACCTCAAGAGCCACCCCTAGAATTACCAATATCAATCGCCCAGGTGGCTCTGGAAGGTTCTGGGGATCGGTGCTGGGGGGGGTTCGGTTTCTCAGCCCCTCGCAGGGATCCCGAGCTCGGGGGGATGGCTCAGAGCAGCGATGGAGCCCGGGGCAGGAATTTCCCAGGAGCTACCAAAGCCTTGGAGGCAGCTGGGAATCGCTTCATAAATATTCATGAGGCTTGGGGCAGGGCAGATGGAGCTTTTTAGCACTGCCGGACCTGCCGTGTCAGTCGCTTGCTGGTACCGGGAACCAGAACAGACCTGAGGACCCAGCCCGTGCTGTGTGCTCTGAATATCAACCCAGGAGCTGCGGTTTGGCTCTGCTCCACGCCATCTGCTCAAGCAGCAGAGGAGACTTCTTGCTGTGATTCTCCGTGGACCTGCAGCAGGGAGGGGACTGGGCTGTACTGGGAAGCTTGCCTGGTGCTGTACTGGGAAGCTTCCCTGGTGCTGGGGTCTCCGTGGGGGGACCCTGGGAGGTTTCAACATCTCCTGCCTGCAGGAGCCGGGCAGCTGATCCCATCTGAGGAATGACCTGGACAATCCTGGCTGCCCATGGCCAGGAAAGACAAATTCAGCAAGGATGAGAGCTCCAGGCCTGATGGAGAGCAGGGAGGGAGATGTCCAGGTCAGCCTGCTCACCCTGCCAGGAGGGAGGTGACTGGGAGTTAAAAAAGGAGCTGTTTAACCCCACAGCACCAGGAAAAGTGGGGATGGCGTCCAGGAATCCAGGCTGGGAGTCAGGAGAAGGCTTCAGCCAAGTTCTCTATTGGCCTCCCATTAGGAGAGAGGTTCCAGAATGCCCCAGTGCTTCAGGACAACAGCCTGGGCCCAGTTTGTCTCATTGGGGTGGCAAGTGATGGGGAAAGGACTGCAAATCCTGCAGGTACCTGCTAATCCTGACTCCTTCCAAGCCCCAGAAGTCCTGGTGAGCCAGGCAGAAGCAAGCCCAGGCAGGAGCAGAGCCTCTGTTCCCTTCCCTAGAGGACAAGGTGAGGCCATGAGGGATCAGCTCAGCTCTGCCCAGAGGATCAAGGAGTCCTGAGACCCTGCAGCCAGGAGTTCCTGCAGCCCTGCTGTGCACATGTACTTTCTTTGCCCTGGCTGGGGGACTGGAGAGCTGTTAATTTGCCTCATCTATTTCTTTGCTTCTGAAAACCCAGGCACCTTGCCAAAGCCCCTGGAACATTCACATTCATAAAAAAAAAACTAATTATAACAACTTTAACGATGCTCTGCCAGCCCCAGCAGCAGAAAGAGAATATCTTGTCTCTGCTTTCTTCCCCAAAACCCCTTCATGTCACAGTAAAAGCTCAGACTCCTGCTGACTCCAGCTCTCTCCCATCCACCTTTCAGTAAGTGCCTGCCTTTAATCTTGAAATACCCCCAGGAAATGTCTGCTGAGCAGCTTGGTCAACCTGGACCAAGAGATGGGCCCCACAACTGGGTCTGCAAGTGCTGGAGCCCTAAGAGCAGAGCTGCCAAGAGCTCCAGGAGGTCCTGTGCCCAAGGGACAAGCAGGAGGGGAGGCTTTGCCCGTGGATTTTGAGGGAAGCTGTGTCCAGGCAGGGGTCACCCATCAGAGGAGGACCCATCCTGCCTGGCTGAGTCTTCCCAGCCCCCACCTTCAGCTCTGCTAAAGGCCACCTCTAGGTGACCTTGTTCTGCTCTCCTTGATCTCCTTTGATCTTCACTGGCCTAGAGGTGTCCACTGAGGATGAGAGAGAAGGGGAAAAAAAAACAACAAAAAACCCACCCCAAACAGACAAAACCCCAACTCAATATCCTTGTTAGCCATAAGAGCTCAGGTACAGATGGACCCAGGCACTGATTCTGCATGGTGGTTGTTATGGGGCTTCTGCTGCCTTTTCCTGGACTATTTCCACCTGGGAAGTGTTCCCCAGAGTCCGTGGAGGGATGCCCAATAATTTCAGTGAGTTTTAAACCAATGTGCTCTGCACAAGTCATTTTTTGGGGAGATCCAGATGTGCTGGGCAGGTTGATCAGTTTATCTCATTAACAGCCATGAACCAGCCTGCTGGCCCTGTAGGGTCCAAAAGCTCCATCTCCTGGAAGCTGACATGGATAATTCTAGGGGTAACTCGTGGATTTTTTTTTATGCTACTGGTAGGGTATCCTCCTCCTCCTTTGGAGTTATTGATGGAAATTACCCCTTGGAGATATTCCTCCTGCACTCCATTGAGTACAGAGGGACTGGAGCACAACTTTTAGGTCACACAATCTGGCCAATGCCATCAGAAATTCATCCTGTATTAGGTGACCAAGCTGACTAGAAGCTCACTGGCAGGAAAGTTACTCCCTTGTCCCCCCCCAAAAAAAAGGGAAAAGTCTATGCTAACAACTTCTCAGGAGTGGTGGAGCAATCATTTGGGGAAGAACAACACGATGTCCCAGTATAGGTTGGGGGCTGAGCTGCTGGAGAGCAGTGTAGGTGAAAGAGACCTGGGGGTCCTGGTAGACAAGAAGATGCCCATGAGCCAGCAATGTGCCCTTGTGGCCAAGAAGGCCAATGGCATCCTGGGGTGCATTAGAAAGGGGGTGGTTAGTAGGTCAAGAGAGGTTCTCCTCCCCCTCTATTCTGCATTGGTGAGGCCACACCTGGAGTATTGTGTCCAGTTCTGGGCCCCTCAGTTCAAGAAGGACAGGGAAGTGCTTGAAAGAGTCCAGCGCAGAGCTACTGAGATGATTAAGGGAGTGGAACATCTCCCTTATGAGGAAAGGCTGAGGGAGCTGGGTCTCTTTAGTTTGGAGAAAAGGAGACTGAGGGGTGACCTCATCAATGTTTTCAAATATGTAAGGGGTGAGTGTCAGGGAGATGGAGTTAGGCTTTTCTCAGTGGTGACCAGTGATAGGACAAGGGGTAATGGGTGTAAATTGGAGCACAGGAGGTTCAAGTTGAATATCAGAAAAAATTTTTTTACTGTAAGGGTGACGGAGCCCTGGAACAGGCTGCCCAGGGGGGTTGTGGAGTCTCCTTCACTGGAGACATTCAAAACCCACCTGGACACGTTCCTAGGGGATGTACTCTAGGGGGCCCTGCTCTGGCAGGGGGGGTTGGACTAGATGATCTTTCCAGGTCCCTTCCAACCCCTAGGATTCTATGATTCTATGATTCTATGAACCAGAAGAGCACAGGCTGGAGGAGATGCAACATTTTCCAAAGGATTTGCACCTTTGGATCCTAATCAAGTGGCTTTGGGCTGCCAGAACTCCACCCAGAGCAGGGAGAGGAGAGGCTGGGATGCTGCTGGAGTGGGGTGTTGCTGACCTCTAATGCCTGAGCCCAGCTCCCTGCTGAGGGAATGCAGCAGCGTGACCCTTCCTGGGAGCAGAATTGAAAAGCTGCTCGGGAAACCCCCTCCAGTTTGTGGGGAGAAGCTGGAAAGGTGAAAGACCTCGGTGAAACCTTCTTGAGATGTTGGGGGAGGTGTCCACCACCCACCCCAGGCTTTTTTACCTGGGGCATCGTGGGGGTGAGGAGCCTTCGAGCAGGAAAAGGTTTGCTGGTAAAATGAAAGCTGCAAGAGGAAATAATAATTAAAAAAAAACAAAACAAAACAAAACAGGAAGCCTGAAAGACCTGAGTGATGCTGGTTTGAGGTTGGGGCAGGAAACCCCTGATGCAAAGGCTGCAGGTGGAGGGGAGGGGCTGGCACCCAGGGCAAAAATCATCCTCCAGTTCTGCTTCTGTTCCTTAAAGAACATTGAAACAGGGAGTGGAAAACAAGTGGGGTTTAAACCCTTGTCAGGTGCTGGCTCCCAACTCTTCCTCTTTGAACAAAGGGTTCCAGGAACCTCCAGGAGGCTCAGGAGCTGGCAGGATGCTCAGGGCAGGATGCTCAGGGCAGGATGCTCAGGGCAGGGGCTGTGACCTCACTGAGCATGAGGCTTAATCCTGCTGCTGAGCAGAGTGGAAACCTCGTGTTCCTTGCTTCCCAGGGTCCCACCATCCTCCCAGGGCAGAATTTCTTCCTAATGTGAACTTCTTCAGTGCCTCCATCCATCTCCTTAGCAGCACGAGGCTGCTGGAACACAACCCCTGCCATGATGAATAAAACATAACCCCTTGGGTTTCCCTGCTCTCCTCACCTCCACTCACGTTTTTGCTGGGCTGATGGTTTTTCTGCCGTGCCCCAGATAACTCACCCAGCTCCATCTCCCCAGCCCTTTCCACCCCCCTGCTCCTCTTGCATTTTTCATGGAGCCTCTGACTCTGCTGGCACGCTCCTCAGCTCCCTGGGACACCAGGGGGGATGGGTGTCTTCAGCTCTCTGCCTTCCTGAACACCCAGATAAATCAAAGCACAGCAAGAGGACAACAAGCAAGGTCCTTTCCCCACCCCCTCTCCCCACCCCAGTTCTGGCTGTAAGGTGTGTTTGGGATCTCAGCAAGCCCCCTCTATTTTCTGGAGTGAAAATGGTGAAACAAAGACCAAGAAATGACTTTTCCCAGGCTCTTCTGGGTGAAACCACCCAGCAGAAAGCTCTGGGATATTTGGTTACCCCAATAGCCTAAACTGGGGTCAGTGCAAAGTCCCCCAGTAAACCCACCTGGAGCTCTTGGATGGACAAACCCTGTAACTTTACACCTTCCTGCTGAGCTCAGCAGCCCCCAGATGAGGACCAGGATGGTGAAAAGTTCATGGGGGATTCCTTACAGCCTGCAACACTCTGTGGAATCAGAGAATCCTTTTGGTGGGAAATGGTTTTGGGATCCCCATGTGGGGTGTGAGGACAGGGATCCTGATTGCCTTGGGGTGTAAGGACAGGGATCCTGATGGCCATGGGGTGTGGGAAAAGGGATCCTAATGGCCATGGGGTGTAAGGACAATGGTCCTGATGTTCATGAGGTGTAAGGACAGTGATCCTGATTGCCATGGGGTGTAAGGATAGGGATCCTGATTGCCTTGGGGTGTAAGGATAGGGATCCTGATTGCCTTGGGGTGGAAGGATAGGGATCCTGATGGCCATGGGGTGTGAGGACAGGGATCCTGATGGCCATGGGGTGAAAGGACAGGGATCCTGATGGCCATGGGGTGTGAGGACAGGGATCCTGATGGCCATGGGGTGTGAGGACAGGGATCCTGATTGCCTTGGGGTATGAGGACAGGGATCCTGATGGCCATGGGGTGTAAGGACAGGGATCCTGATGGCCATGGGGTGAAAGGACAGGGATCCTGATGGCCATGGGGTGTGAGGACAGGGATCCTGATGGCCATGGGGTGTGAGGACAGGGATCCTGATTGCCTTGGGGTATGAGGACAGGGATCCTGATGGCCATGGGGTGTAAGGACAGGGATCCTGATTGCCTTGGGGTGTAAGGACAGGGATCCTGATGGCCATGGCCACCCCAAGCAGAGGCAGTGTCAGGAAGGGAGGTGAGGATGGCTCTGAGAGGAGGCAGGAGCTCAGGGAAGGGGGATGGAGCAAGGGCAGGAGCTGAGCCCAGCAGCAAACCCAAACCCCTGCACAATCCCCTCTCACAGGGGGATTTCCACCTCCAGCTCCCAGCAGCTCAGAGAAGCTGATGAAGTGGAGCCTGCTTTTTGGGTTGCAGGGGCAAAAGGGGTCCCTGCCCTGTGCTTTGAAAGCATCATGGCCTGGGTCACCTGCCCTGGTGGTGGCAGGAGCTGTCACCAGGCTCTCTCTGGAGCCCCAAGGACAGGCAGGTGGGAGATGCTGTGGAACAGAGGCTTCTGGGCTTTCACTTTGGGTGTTTGGGTTTTTTTGCAGTTCTGGTTAAATCTCCCTGTGAACCAGCTCCTAAGTGGCCTTAGGTAATATTTGGGTGGGAATTAAAGCAGGGGCTTGGGGAAAGCTCCACATTCTTTCCCATCTCCTGTGCCCAGGCCTGCAGAAAGGGTCTGTGGAATACAGAGCATCTGGAGTCACCCTTTGGAGCACAAAGGGAGTGAAGCTGAGCCTTTTCCTTGACCTTTTGGGCACCACAGAAAGCAGCAGCAGCAGCAGCAGCAGCTCTGTGACTTCAGTGCTGAAAATCAACCCAGCAGCCTATAGGAGGAAGCATTGCCCAGGGGTTGGAGCACAGCAGGAGAAGGGCTGGGAGAGCTGGGGGTTTTCTTCAGGCTTTGGCTGCCGGGTGCTGGGAGGATAATTAAAGGAAAAAAAAAAAAAAAAAAAAAAAAAAAAAAGACGAAGAAGAAAATATATTTAATTTTTTTTTTTTTTAAATAGATCCCCACTTTGTCCTACAATTGGACAACAAGTGACCTCAGGAACAGGAACCCCTTCAAAGTCAGACTCAAACCCAAGCACTTTTGTTCAAGCTCTTCCTTTTCCTGCTGGGGACCCCGCCTGGTGCAAAGGGGCTGGGGGGTCCCGGTCCCCCCTGGCTCTGGTGCTCAGAGCATCCCTCTGGAAGGGTCTCTGAAGAGATTCATGGTCTCTTTTTTTAAGGTGTGTGTGGGTTTCACAGTGGCTGGAGCTCTGCAGGATGCATGCAGGCGTGAGACAAAGGTTTGGTCCAACATGAGCTGCAAGCTGGGAAGGGGTTTAACACATTTGTCCTCTGGTTTCATAGCTCCAGCACAGTGAGACAGTGATGATGCAATGAATACTCACAAATATCTGCTCATTCAGCACATTTAGCCAGTTAGTAATATTTCTTTTTTTTCCTAATTGATTGTGCAGATCACAGCTCACTCCCTTCAAGTGATGCTGGAGCCTCTGCAGCTGGGCTGGGCTGCGCTGCTGGGTTTTCCCCCCACCATTCCCCACCTGGATCCAGCCAGGGTTTTAATTTCCCAGCTGGGAAGAGGCTGGGAAGAGAAGTCTGCACCAGATGTCTCCACTTCAGGGACGAGCAGCCTCAGGGTGGCCACCCAGTTCCTGACTCCAGCTGCTCCCCAGTGGGAAGGTGAGTTCTCCTTACCACCAGGACAGGAGGATCCCCAGCAGGGCTTCTCCATCCTCCCTGCAGGCCCTGGGGATGATGCTGGGTCCATCACAGCCCCAGAGGACCTTAGAAAACCCTCCTGTGGTGATGACACCTTTGCTCCTCAGCAGCTCCCGTGGTCTGGGAGGAGCTGGCAGCCTGGCCCTCCTCCTGCTGAGGGTTTCTACCTGTGCTTGGCTGCAGGGACACCCCAGCTACCCCAGGGACAAGCCAGCTGAGGTCTCTTCTCCCTTCCCTTGCCCAAACCTACCAGGCAAAGGCCAGCACCTGGATAGAGGGCAGACACCACTGAGCATCACAGAATGGGCTGGGTTGGAAGGGACCTGAAAGATGAACAAGCTCCAACCCCCCCTGCGTGGTCAGGGACCCCTCAGGTTGCTCAGGATGTGTAAGCAATGATTGAACCTGAAGTCCCCACCTCAGACCATGGGGTCAGGAGCACGTGGGCTCTTACCCTGCAAAGCCACCTGAGCTCCTCACCCAGCAGAAGCAGCTTAACCACTTTTTAATAGAAGCTGGCACTGGCTGCAGGTTTCCCTGTCCCAGTCCCCAGCAGGGTGTGACAGGAGGTGTGACAGGAGGACCATCACTTTTATTTAGCTTCAGGGGTGCCTGTGGCCCGAAGAGAAGGAGAGGAGGGAGGTGAAGGAAAGGAGTCTCAGTGGGGCTGGTTGAGGGGGGTGATGCTGATTTGGGGGCATCTGACCCCCCACTTTTCCCACCCACACCCCAAGACCTCAAGGGGGGGTTTGAATTGGTGTGTAGAGAGGGAAGAGCAAGAGGAAAACTGAAAGAAGAGGAGGAGGGAGGGAGGAGGGAGGAGAGAGGTGGGAAAGAGCAGAGATGCTCTGAGGGGTAAATTTTCCCCCTGCCTGGTGGCCACAAGACCCTGAAGGGATGAAAAACCAGGCAGTGCCCCACCAGAGCCTTGCAGCTGGGGTTTCTGCTGCCTTTTTAGGACTGCTCCACATTGTCTGAGGATGAGATGATATTCCTGCATCCACGAATCATGACCATGGCCCAGTGGAATCCAAACCCCTGGCACACACCAAACCCGGGAGTTTTTGCCTCTGTTAAATTCCCCCCTCTCCCCACACATTTCTGCTCCTTATCTCTAGATAAGAACCTGACAGAGCAGCTGTAGCAGCCCCAGCTCTCTGTGACAGCATCCTTGCAGCGTGATCTATCACAAGATCATCAGCAGTGGGGTTTTTGTGTTTTCTTTTTTTAACCGAGAAAAAAAAAATAATCAGGCAATGGAAAAAAAAAAAATGTGTCTGATCTCCAGTTTGTAGTCCCTTTGGCCTTTAAAAATATGTATTTAAAGACCACTTAAAGAGTTTTGGAGTACACTGTGGGGCTTTGGATGATGCTGGTGATGACCCAGGGGTGGGCAGGAGCCTCTGTGGATGAGGAGGGGAAGGCACCAGGAGATGAAGTGACCTGTGCCCAAACTGAAAACACAAAGAGCTGGAAATAGCAGCCAAGAAGCCACAGCAGTCCCTGCCTTGCAATCACCAGACCACATTCTGAGTAATAACAGAGTGGCCATGAACAAAGACACAGGAAGCCCATTCCTCCCTTCTGGAGTGAGAGGGGGAATCATCTGCCACCCCTGTGGCTGAGAAAAGGCTTCAGGAGTCAGAGAGGGACCTGAATGGTTTGGGGTTTTTTGTTTGTTTGTTGTTTTGTTTTGTTGTGGGGTTTTTTGTTTGGTTTTTTTTTTTTTTTTTTTTTGTTGTTGTTGGGTTTTTTTTAAGAACTTTGGCTGCTTTATCAAAACCTCCTGGCAACTTCTTCCCACTTTTCCAGCTCCCCTCATCACTTCCACAGTGCCAAACATCTTCCCCTTTTCTCTGGGGATCACACCTCAAGCTGCCTCCAGCCATGGCAGCAGTGCCCTGGACACTTTCCCTCTCAGCTCATCAAAAGATTTGCACCCAGTGAGCAAAGGGGAGGACAAAGCACCCGAGGGGGACAGGAATGACCCCACTGACCCCAAAACAAGGCCCCCCATCCCTCCAGCCTGGCACGGGGAGACTCCTTGCCAAGGACACTGGGCAGAGCATTTTCTGTGGGCAGCCTCCACTTCATTCCTGGGGGCAGCCTGGCTTTTGTAGCCTCTCCAACACGTCCTCAAACTCAGGTTATTTTTAGGCTGTCTTCCCCAGGAAATGAGATTAATTTGATGGCTGTGCTGGGGCTGGGACTGGGGGCTCTGTGGCTGAATTTTGGGGGCAATTTCAGCTTGGATTGATGAGGGAGGACTGGGAGGTGGCTGGCAGAGCTGGGGAAAACAGTGGAGTGGACAAAGGAGGAACTTCACCCAGCAAATAAAGGTTGATATAAATGTAACAAATAAATCAAGGCAGCAGATTGACTGCTGCAGCTCCAGCCTTCCCCACGCTCAGAACTTTCAGAAACGGGGGTGCTGAGGGCCACGGGTTAGGGATACGGGAATGGTGGAGCTCAGTGATCCTAAGGGGCTTTTCCAGCCCCATGGAAGTAAAAACACCAAGATGTTTGGAGTCACGGAATTTCCCCAGCTTTACGGAAAAGTGGCTTTTTAAAGCCAATAAAAAGAAGAAGAAGAAGAGCTGGATTCCCTCCTCTCACTCCTGCCTCCCCCCAGCAATAAATTTATCCCACAAGGGACACTTTGGGCAGCAGCTCCAGAGCTCCCACTCCCTTCCCCATCCCCAGCCCGGGGCTTGCAGCCCCCCAAGGACCTCCGGGGGGGTTTGGGGGGGTCAGGGTGGGTTGGATGGAATCGTGGTGGTGTTGGGATGCCCCCTGCTCTCCCAGCTTTACCGGGGAGGGATCTGCGGGTCTCCCCCCGCCCGCGCCTGGGTGGATGCAGGATGCGGGGCGGAGCTGGGGGGGTGGGATGGAGGCGGGGGAGGACCCAGGGTTGGTTTTCCCCGCCCTCCTGGCTATAAAAACCCCAGAGCTGGGCTGGGGAGGAGTGAGAGGAGCAGAACGGAGCAGGGACGAAGGTAACGGGAGCGGGCGGGGATGGAGAGGGATGGTGGGGGGCTCGGGGGGGTCTCTTGAGGGATGCGGTGCCAACGCGGGGGGGGCCTGGGGACGCGGGACTCGAAGAGCCGGAGCTGCTCCCCAGCCCCCCCTTGGCACTGCAGGTTGGTTTTTGTTTTTTTTTATTATTTTTTCTTTTAAGGGAGAGGATTTGGGAAGCTAAAAGCCAGATGGATCAGGCTGATCCTCTTCCTTGGCAAGAAGCTCCGCGGGCAAAGCCCCTTCTCCCCACGGGTGATGAAATGCGGGCTGGGTTCCCACCCAACCCACCCAAAAAACCAAACCAAAACCAAACCAAAAAGTCCCCACCGAGTTTTATCTTTTAACGCTGGGTTTGTTTTGGCTGTGGGGTTCGTCTCCGGAGGAGGGGGGGGGTGTTGCAGGCAGCTTCTGCCAACTTCAAAGCAGTCCCAGAGCTTCGGAGCAGCCCGGTGGGACAGCACAGGAACCCCTTTTGTTTTGTGGTGTTTATTTTCTCTCGTGAGCTCCCAAGTCCCAGCACCAAGCAGGGGTTGGAGGCTTTGCTGAGCCAGGTTTATGTAAGCCCCGGTTGTGGTGGCAGGAGCCCAAGGCTGTGCTGGCGTTTTGGTCCCAGACCCTTCCTTGGAGAGCTTCTCCCACCACTCCCCTGCTCTCAGCTCCGTCTTGAGGATCTCCTGGAGACTTCCCAGCAGCAAGGATGGAGCTGGAGTGCCAGGCAGCACTGTCACCCTCTCCTTTACGGGGGTATCTGGCCCTGCTTTTCTGGCAGAGTTGTGGGTGCTCCTTGGTGGGAGCCCATGAGGCCCAGGAGATGCTGCTGTCCTGCAGAGTCTCTGGGTCAGCAGCACATCCCCAGGGGTGACAGTCCTGCCTTTCCTCCTGTGAACACCAAGCCAGCATCACGGCAGCCCCCTGGGCAAAGGTGCTGAGCCCCCAGCCCAGGAGGTGGGTGTTGGGAGGGCTGGGGGTGGTGGTGAGGCTCAGAGCAGGAGCAATGCTCTCCCCTTCTCGTGGTGGGGATGCTGCTCACCCCAAGAGCAGGGATCAGGGCTGGGGGGTGACTGCTGGGCTCCAGGCAGGGGCCTGATCCTGCAGCCCGGGGAAGAGAAAGCTCCAGGGAGACCTTCGAGCACCTTCTGTCCCTGCAAGGGCTCCGGAAAGCTTGGACAATGCAGGGATGGGAGGAGAGGGAAGGCTTTCCAGAGGGCAGATGGGGAGGAGATCTTGGGGAGAAATTCTTTGGTGTGAGGGTGCTGAGCCCCTGGGTGCCCAGGTTGTCCCCAGAAGCTGTGGCTGCCCCATCCCTGGCAGTGCTGAAGGTTGGACGGGGCTTGGAGCATCCTGGGCTGGGGGAGGTGTCCCTGCCCATGGCAGGGGGGTTGGAATGAGCTGATCTTGAAGGTCCCTTCCAGATGGGTGGCTGATGCCCTCCTGCTGCCCCAGGGTGGTGTCAGCGGGTGTGCTGAGGAGCTGTGCTTGCTGGCAGCCCGGGGTTGGCAGATTTCTGGTGTGTGTTGCAGGCGGGTGGCAGCAGGAGGTCAGGATGGCCCTGGCAGACCCCGCGGGCTGTGCCAAACCCAGCGAGGACTTCTCCTTCCCGGAGATCATCGAGCTCAACGTGGGCGGGCAAGTCTACATCACCCGTCACCCCACCCTGGTCAGCGTGCCTGGATCCCTCCTCTGGGAGATGTTCACCCAGAAGAACGCCCGTGCCCTGGCCCGGGACAGCAAGGGCCGTTTCTTTGTGGACCGGGACGGGTTCCTGTTCCGTTACATCCTGGATTACATGAGGGACCAGCAGCTGGTGCTGCCCGACCACTTCCCGGAGCGGAGCCGCCTGCAGCGAGAGGCCGAGTACTTCATGCTGCCCGAGCTGGTGAAGCTGCTGAGCCCCAAGCTCAGCAAACAGAACTCCCTGGGGGACGATCCCTGCCAAAGCGACCCCGAGGAGCTCTCGCCCAGCGCCGAGCCCGCCCGCAACCTCGCCTCTGCCTCCCTCCCCGCCGCCGGCCCCGGAGGTGCCGCCGCCACGGCCGCCACCGGCGGGGATGCCCGCAGGGCAGGGTTCATCACCATCGGCTACCGGGGCTCCTACACCCTGGGCAGGGACAGCCAGACGGACGCCAAGTTCCGGCGGGTGGCTCGGATCATGGTCTGCGGGAAGACCTCGCTGGCCAAGGAGGTGTTTGGTGACACCTTGAACGAGAGCAGGGACCCAGACAGGCCCCCGGAGAGGTACACCTCCAGGTACTACCTCAAATTCACCTTCCTGGAGCAAGCCTTTGACAAACTGGCCGATGCTGGCTTCCACATGGTGGCTTGCAACTCCACGGGCACCTGTGCCTTCGCCCACGAGCAGACAGATGACAGGATCTGGACCTCTTACACCGAATATGTTTTCTATCGTGAGTGACACCAAAAAAAAAAAAAAAACCAAACCAAACCACACCACCCCCAACAAACTGAACACCAACTCTCCCTTCCCTCTCCTGTGCTGGCCGTTGCCTAGAAGGTAGACATCCACCCCTGAGTCCCAGCGTCCCCTCTCTGACCTCCTTTTGAGTTTGTTCTTGGGTTTTTTCTCCCTCTCCTTCCTCCACGTTGAACCCCTTCGGCTCGTCCTTGTAGCAGCTGCTGACCACCAACCTTCTTCCCAACTCCTGCTGTAGCCACCCGTAGCTCCCAGCCCTCCCTGGATGTGTGGACTTGGACACTTGGTTTGGGTGGGAGGGTGGGATGGATGCAGGCAGCAGACTGAGCTCCGGGCTGGAACCCCTGCACTTGGACAGCCTTGTCCTTCTTGGACATTGAACTTGACTCTGGTGCTCTGTAGCTCCCCAGGAAGGTTCCTTGTACCCCCCCCAAAAAAAACCAGAAAAAAAAAAAAAGAAACAAAAGGGTAGGAGGGAGCAAGCGTTGGTTTAAGGACATGGAGAAAGGGTGGAGGGGGGCAGGATGGAGCCCAGCAGCAGGGCTGTGATGCCATCAGCCCATGTAAGCAGCTTAGAGCTGGGCTGCCAGGGCTGGGGAAGGTCAGATCAAGGCTCCCCCCGTGCCTGCAGAGCTGATCCCAAACCTCACTGCTGCTCAGGGGGGGTTTGGCTTTTATTGTGTGAGGGGGGAGGTGGCAGGGCAGCTGCTCTGCTCATGCATCCACAGTGGGAGGGGGGAATGGGGAAGGTTTTTTGTGCTTGTAGGGTGTCAAATGCTTCTACAGCTCTCCAAAAAGCTGGGGAAAAAAAAAAAAAAAAAAAAAAAAAAGACTTTCCCCTTTTCTTTGGAGTCTGGGGGCTTCAGAGGGATGGGGTTGGGACCCTCCCGTGAGGGCTCCACCACCACGGCTTCCTGGATCCAAGGGAATCTTTTCCTGGGTGTGAGAACCTTTGTGCCCTTCTGGTGATCTCTTGCCAAGGTCTCTCCAAGCCCAGGGCCTGCCCGGGGTCCTGGAGCTGCTGTACCACACCTGGGCAATGCCTAATAAAGGAGCAAAAAGGACTGAGCTGTGTGTGCCCAGGGGAGGGAGGGGGTGCTGGGGGTGCCATGGGCACCCAGAGGTGGGCAGGAACAAGGTGCTGGGGTTGGGGTTGTTCAGCCTGGAGAAGAGAAGGCTCCAGGGAGACCTTAGAGCACCTTCCAGCCCCAGGAAAGCTGGGGAGGAACTTCGGACGAGGGAGGGATGGGATGCAGGGGAAGGGTTTGCAGAAGGGAGATGGAGAGGAGATCTTGGAGAGAAATTCTTTGCTCTGAGGGTGCTGAGCCCCTGGGTGCTCAGGTTGTGCCAAGGAGGATGGGGCTGCCCCATCCCTGGCAGTGCTGGAGGCTCCAGGTTGGATGGGGCTGGAGCAGCCTGGGCTGGGGGAGGGGGCCCTGCCCATGGCAGGGGGCTTGGAATGAGCTGATCTTGGAGGTCCCTCCCAACCCAACCCAACCCAGTCTGGGTTCTGTAATCCATCCCTGCTCCTCCAGCCCTGGCTGCACCTCCAGCAGCTCTCAGGAAGCTCTCAGGGGGATGGATGCTGGGCAGAATTTTGGGGTTCATTTGAGAAGAAGGTTTGCAGCTGATTTCCCAAGAGGTGGGAGGGCTGTGGGGAGCACAAAGAGCCCAGCGAGGTGGCCCCGAGCCCCTGGAGAAGGAGAAGGTGCAAAGGGGATTTTTCTGAGGGCCCCTTCCTCATTGCAATAGTTTGGGGTTGGGTTTTTTTTTGAAGAGGAAATGGCAACCAGCTGCAAAAAAAAAAAAAAAAAAAAAAGGAAACTGAGCTCTGGGTGGGCACAGAGAAGCTGAAGGACAGAATTAAAACCTTTTGAATTAAAACCTCCTCAGTAAAGGGGGAGGGGAGAGGCCCTCTCAGTCTGCTTTTTTTTTTTTTTTTTGCCTTTTCTTTTTTTTTAACTAAGGAATTTTCTGATCATTATTAATTGGCTCTGATTGGAACAAGAAATTGCTGCCTTGTGAGAAATTCAGAAAGTTTGCTTTTTCCTTCTGGAACTGAAAAATTGATTGCACAGGGGAGAAAGGTTTTTTTCCTGAGGGAGAGACCATAATGGGAAAATCAACTTTGAGGTGGGTTTGATCTGCCAGGTGACGTGATCTGGGCTCTTAAACCTGATGCCTCAGATGAAATCTGATCAGAGCAGATGGAGTCACTTCTGAGTCACTTTGGGATCCGATGGTTCTCATGAAAACTGATAACTTGTGAGAAAAAGCTTGGAGATCCAATTCAAAGCCTCAAGGTCTCAAAAATGCAACAGATTTGGGGGTGTTTTCATTGTTTATAGCCAGGAACAGAGCTGCTGCCCACAGGTGAGGGGGAGAACCTGGTTTATTTGATCCTGGGGAGCAGCCATTGGCAGAGAAGTGGTGGCATGGGAGGAAAAAAAGATAAAAATCAGAGGTTTTTCATCCTCTGAGCAATCACAGCAAATCACTCAGCTGGGCAAAAGAAGAATCAAGTGGCTGCTGAGGGCTGGGAAGGGCTCGTGGTCCCCAGGGTTTCAAGGAGCTGCTTTTCCTCATGGCTCCTGTTGACTTTTCCTGGGAACGTGCCTGGATTTTGGGGTCTCCAAGTCTTGGGGCAGCCTGGAGGTTTCTTTTTGTAGGCAAAAGGTTTAACAAAACTCAGCCTTTGAGCTGAGCTCAGCAGCTGCCATGTGCAGGTGGGAGAAGGTGCCAGGGCATTGCTGGGCCATGGAGAGACCTCGGGGCCATTCCCAGACCTTCCCAGGGCTCTGGGAGGAACAGGAGAGGAGCTGGGGCTCTTCAGGGAAGTCCTGAGAGCCAGAAGAGGCTTTTGGGTCGGGTCAGTGGTTCTGGCAGCTGGCAGGATGCTTGCAGGAGCTTTGCCAGGGGAAGCTCCTCCAGCCTGTGCTGACAGCTTGGGCTGAGCTGAAGGAAGTGGCATTTGGGGACTTGGTGATGTGCAGATGGGTTTCTTAAAAGGGTTGTGGTGTTTCAAGAGGTTTGGCTTTGTTCTGGGGGGGTGGATGCCTGGGAATTATCTCACACAGCCCCCCCCTGGCTGCAGCACCTGACAAATCTGTTCTTGCAAAGGGGCTCCACCAGGTTCCAGCTGAATCAGAGTCCCCAGGACCCCCCCTGCACCCCAGATGTCCCCTCTTTAACCCCTGTGACCAGCACCCAGCCCTGCTGGATCCCTGGGCCCAGCCCGGATCCGGGTGCTGTGGTTCTGGGTGCAGCAGAGGGTCTCAAAAGAAAAATTCCTTTATTTCAAGAAATGGGACAGAGGATGCAGAGCAAAGCTCCAAGGGAGGGCAGGGGACCTTGTGAGGTCCCTGGGGGCCTCTGTTTGTCCCATCCAGGCAGCTCCAGGACCCGGGGACACCAGGTGGGCTTTGGAGGGACCCTCCTGCTCCATGGAAAACCTCGGAGGTCCCAGGAGGGGCAGGAGCAGCCCTGGGAGCTCCTGATGGAATGGGACCAAATCAAGAAGAGAGGAAAAGGCCCAGCTGGAGGGTTTGCTCTTCCCATCCCTGCAGGGCCAGGGGTGCTCAGCTCCTTCCTCTGGAGGACATCTCTGCCACATCCCCACCCCAGGGACTTGACATTTCCACTGAAAAGCAGGGCTGGGCAGGTGACAGTGAGGATGGGGACAGTGCCTGGAGGGATGGGGGGGCTGCTCTGAGCTCCTGCTGCTGTCCCCCAGCTCAGGGCTGCTCTGCACTGGTGATCACAGGACCCCAAACTGGTTTGGGTGGGAAGGGACCATCTAGTCCCATGGGCAGGGACACCTCCCACCAGCCCAGGGTGCTCCAAGCCCCATCCAACTTGGCCTGGAGCACTTCCAGGGATGGAGCCTGTGTGTAATGCCTGTTATTCCAGGGCCTTCCTTTTTAATTGACTGCTTTAATCAACTCAAAGGATCAAATGAGACGAAGCAGCCTGGAGGGGAGTGGATTCCAGCTGCAAAGGGGCAGGGATGCTGAGGACAGGGACGTGTGTCCTGTGTCCTCTCTAGGGACAAGGGATGGGGGAAACGGGGATGAGGCTCTGCCCTGGGTTGCTGGAAAAAGCAGCAGCTGAGTCTGTGGAGTCACTAGCTGAGGGGAAAAAAAAAAAAAAAATAAGAGGAGTAAACAGGAAACAGTTTCTCAGTTTCACAACCCTGCAGGCACCAGAGCTTCTCCCCACTGAGCTCCCTGGGGTGCTGTGGGGATGGGGTGTCCCCCCTGGGCTCCAGGGATCTGCTTCCCATGTGCTGCTCCTGGCTTTGTGGGGGTTTTTTTCTGCAGATTTTGCATTTTTTTAAAAATATTTTTTTAATTCTCATCCAAGGCAGCTTGAGCTCCTTGCTTGGGGAAGTGGAAAGGTCTCCTCTGCCTTCAGTGGCTTTCATGGAGCAGCTCCAAGCCTGCAGGAACCCAACCTTTCCCCAAGGCCACTCCCAAAATACAAAATATTATTGTTCTTTTCCTGCCTGGGGAAGATTTAACATCAAACCCCCAGGAGGACAAACAACAAAAACCCCAGGAAACCTCCCCAGTGCAGCTCTCGTTTTACTCCTGGGGAACTGAAGTCCCCAGGTCCTGGCTTGGAAGGATTCCCAGTCTTCTAGAAGTCACAAACAGGCCAGGAAAGTATTCCTGAGCCTGCTGGAAAGCTGAACGTGTCCCAAGCTCCTCGGGGTCACGAAGAGGGCTCCTTGTCTTCTGCCAAATTCCTCCCTCCCACCCCTTCCCTTCCCTTTGGTGTCCTTGCTGACTCCACCTCCCAGCAAATTGTTCTTTTGGCAGCCTCTGGAAGCAAAGAATCTCCTTGGGATGGGATGGGATGGGATGGGATGGGATGGGATGGGATGGGATGGGATGGAGCTGTGTTTTTAACCAGGAGTGGTGAGGTCTTGGCCCCAGGGCCCTTTGCAGTGGGCATTTCCCCTCCCTCCCTCCCTCTCTTCCCAAGAGTTGGGCTCATCCCTGGATGTCCCTGGAAGGCAGGACAAACCTCCCCCCTCCTTCCCAGCAGGAATCCTTCCCTGCTTCCCAGCTTTCCTGGCAGCCACCCCAGCAGAGCAGGATCCTCCCGGGTTTTCCGTGGGCTCCATCCAACATCTGCTGCCTGGGTTGTCCCAAAATCCCAAGTCCCAGCTCAGGTCCTCTGGGTCCTGGCAAGGCCACGGGGAGGCTTCAGGTGAGCCAAGGGCCCAGGCAGAGCTGCAGGAGATGCAGGAGCACTGGGAAGAATCCATGGGCTGAGGAGCTTTGCTCCCCTTGCCACCAGCTCTAGCTGGGTGCCCCCTCTCCAATTTTCATTCCAGGAACTGAGTTTCTTTTAGTCAACCATTAAAAACCCACTAAAAACTCCCCTGAAGGCACTTATTTCCCTCCCCAGAATTTTTTTTTTTTTTTCCTGAAGAGGCAGGAGGGAGCATTCCTCCACGAAAGGAGGAGGAATTTTTGGCAGAAGTCAGCAGGAATGAGCTGCAGGTTTCCTGGAGGAGAAATGTGCTCATTTCCCCAGCCCAGGCTTCTCTGGGGGCTCCTGGCCAAACCGTGGTGATCCCCCCAGCTAGCAGGGGTCACCACGACCTCCTGGGCAGCTGCACATCCCCCCAGAGATAAGATCAGCAGCTCCATGTGCTGGGAGAACACTCAAGATCCCGGAGGAAAAGGTTGGAGGGAGCAGAGGGGGGAGTGTGGGTGAGCTGAGCTCTGGTTCTGGGATGCCAAAGATGGAGCTGGGAGATGGTCTGGAGGGGTGGGGAGGCTCAGGCACCCCCTGCACCCTAGGTGGGTGCTCCAGCAGGAAAGGGAGGAGGGATGGGAGGATGGTTCCAGCTGGGCTTGCAGCTCCAAGGCAGATCCTGGGATGGAGGTGACTGCTCTGCCCCAGCTGCAGCACAGGATGGTGGGGTTGGAGGGCAGAAAAGACCCCTGGAAGGGCTTGGATGGGAACGGACCTTTAAAGCTCACCTGGTCCAACCCCCCTGCAGTGAGCAGGGACAGCTCCAAGCAGAGCAGGTTGCTCAGAGCCCCATCCAAGCTCACCTGGAATGTTTCCAGGGATGGGGCATCTCCCACCCCTCTGGGCCAGCATTGCCTTGTTGCCCCCAGCCACCTCCAGGAGCCCCAGAGAAGAGCCCAGCTCCAGCACCACCAAGGTCCCATCCTCCCCAGAGCATCCCCAGCCAAACCCCACAACCTCCTCCTGCCCATCCCATCCCATCCCATCCCATCCCATCCCATCCCATCCCATCCCATCCCATCCCATCCCATCCCTCATCCCCAGCAGGGGCAGCTGGCTTTGGGATGGGGGGAGGAGGGAATTCCATTCATTTACAATCCCCTTTGCTCTCCAGGTCTGGAATAACTCAGCACCACCTGCAGAACAGCTGCTTTTAGGTTGGGTTGGGGTTTTTTTGTTGTTTGTTTCTTGGTTTCCACTCCCCCCAAATTTTTCTGAAGCAGGGGGAGGACGTGGGCTGGAGCCCAGCCCAGCCCCACATCTGCACAAACACAGCCTGGGGACAGCATCCATTTGTGGAGAGATGTTTGAAAGGGGCTCAAGCCAGTCCTTAAAATAACATCCCTACCCTGTGTTTTCTCCTTTTTGGAAAACACAACCCAGAGAGTAAAGGAGAAATTGCAGGTTTGGGTCTTTTTTTTTTTTTTTTAATTTTTTTTCATGGGGGGTTTTGTCTTCTCTTGGTTACATTCTTCTGGGTCAGCATTTCCTGGGCAAGCTGCTTGGGTGGTAGCTCAGCCCTCGAGGGTCTTGAACACCCCCCAAGGCAGGGGGGAGGCACTGCTGAGATGAGTTTGTGGGGCCTCCTGCCTGCTCTGGGGGATGCAGGGACCTTGTGTCCACCTCAACCTCAACCTCGATGGTGTGGGGAGCAAACCTTGGGGAACAAAAGGGGGGAGGAAGAAAACCAAACCCAAGAAATAGTCAAGAAATAATGATTTTAACTCCCTCAGCCTGGCTCCAGAGCAGAGCTGCTCCAGCCCATCACCCTCGTGGCCTCCTCTGGCCTTGCTCCAACCTCCCCATGTGTGCTGGAGAGCCCAGAACTGGACACAGCTCCACAGGGGGTGGCTCAGGGGTGGCTTCCCAGCCCTTGGGGTGCCTTTTCCCAAAGGGGGGGAGCTTTGTAAGGAGCTGTGTGCCAGGCAGGGGTGTCCTGGGGAGCTGGAGCTCTGCAGGCTGTGGTGCTCTGCCCCAGGACTGCAGGGCAGGGGGGGTAAGGAAGATGCTGGAGAGCTGGAGGAAATCCAGAGGAGAAGTATGAGCAGGGAGATGAGGATCAGCTACAGCAGCTTATTAGGAAATGTTGGAGGAGCAGGGTTTGTTTAGTCTGGGAAGAGGAAGAGAGGAAAAGAGCCCATCCTCAGGCAGGGTTTAACCATGAGCTGGATGGTCAGATCCTGGGAAAGGGCTGGCAACAAAAATCCCTGGATTCCCCACGGGGAAGGTGCAGGTTGGACCTTACTGAAAGCATTTTAACAGCTACAGGAGTAAGGTGGGGCAGGAGAACCAACCTCCTCCCTTCCTTCCTGGGGGGATCTGAGCCCAGAGATGGGCTCTGCTGGCTCAGGAGAAGATGCTGCCCTCTCGTTTCCCCCATCTCACTGCTCTGCATTGCCTCCTCTCCCTCTCCTCTGCCCATGCCCACCTCAGGAGGGCTTCTCCTTACCCCACACCCCACCCCCAGCCCTGTCAGCTCTGGCATCTTGTGCTTTGCTGCAGGAAATGAGATGGGGAGAGGGGGGAGGTTTCTGCACCACACCCAAGGTCAGACACCTCCCTGGGTCCAACATTAGGGACCCAAGTGAGGTTCTGGGGGTCTCAGGGTGAACTCCTGCCCCTCAGGAGCTGGGGGGGTGCCCTCTGCTCAGGGAATCTTCCAGAATTCCCAGACCTGTCCTGGGACCTGCTCTGGGCTGGGATCCCCCTCCACCAGCATCCTCTGTAACCCCCCAGCAGGGAAGGACCCATCTTGCTTCTCAGTCTTCTCCTTTTCTTCTCAAAAATCCTCTTGGTTCTCTCCACCCACACCCTAATTCCCAAGGGAAGCTCTCACAGCTCACTCCAAGGCCCCCAAAAGCCCCCAAAGGCCCCCAAAGACACCCAAAGGCCCCTAAAGACACCCAAAGGCCCCCAAAGACACCCAAAGCCACCTTGCTGCAGCTTTTGTGCCCTTCTCCCCCCACAGCAGGACTGAAATCAGCCTGGGGGGGGATTGTGAGAGGGAAAAAATCAGCCTGGGGGGGAAATTGTAAGAGGGAGAGTTTTGCCTTCACCCCTCACCTTCCCTCCTGGCCATCCCACCCGTGTTTACCCACGGAAGAACCCCGTGAAGCTGTGATTTCTGTTTTATGCAATTTTACAGCTGTTCTCAAACCAAATCTGGGGATTTTGTGTTGGTTTGTGTTCCTTTTCCAAATCAGCTAGACTAAAAAAAAAAAAAAAAAAACCAAAAAAAGCCCCAGGCCATTGGTTCAATAATTGGTGGGTGGGACCTTGGCCACAGCGATTTGAAGGGATTTGCCTCCAACCTTCAAGCCTGGTGGGCTGCAATTTCCTGATTAATTCTCCCCCAGGTGACAGGGGTAAAAACAAGAAAAGCAAAACAGGAAAGAAAAAAGAAAAAAAAAAAAAACCACCAAACATCCCAGCCTTGCCCCTGCTGAAGCTGAGGATGGGCAGGAGGGGCTGGACCAGAAGGGGTGATGCCAACCCCCCCCTTGCTCTTCCTCCTCCTGCCCCTCTCCCTCCAGGCTCTGTGCCCATCACACTCCTCACTCCTTTCTCAGAAGGATGAGCTCGGCCCTGGCTGGGTCCTTTCATCAAATCAGCCCTGGCTGAGGCAGAGGGGAAAGGGAAAAGCTTCCCAGGAATCAGCAAAGCACCGGGGAAGCAATGATGCAGGAGCAGCCTGAGAGGCAAAGTGCTCCAGCAGGGAGCAAGAACCAGGCTCTGCCCGTGCTCACTCCTATTTAATCTCGATTTTTTGGAAGCCTGGGGAAGGAGCCCCCCCATCCGGGTGGGTTTGGGCTGCTGGCCCTGGAGATTTCTCCTTAGTTTTATCCTCTCCTGCTCTCCCTCCTCACCCTGAAACTCCCTCCAGGCCCCTGGAAGCTTCAGGACCAGCCTGGGGCAGCCTTTACCCTCCCTGCCCCCAGGAGAAGTGCTCAGGACTAAACTTAGACCTCTGCTCCCTTCCCCGGAGACGTTTCTGGTGGTTTCTGTGGTTCCCCCAGCCCCTCTGCTGACCCAGCATTTCTTCACCTGCTCCCTGCACACCCCCTGACATTTCCTTTTTATTCTTATTTTTTCTCCCCTCCTTCCCCTGAGGCTGAGCTGAAGCCCCCTGAGCTGAGCACAGAAGTTCAGCTGAGGTTCCCCTCATGGGATTTCATTCCAATTCCCCTTCCAGCCCACCCCATAAGATTTTCTAGTCCCCACAATTATGATTTTTCTTTCTCTCTCCCCCTTCTCCCCTGGCTAACAAAAGCTTTTCATCCCTAGGCAGCCTCCCAGGGACCTCCTGTTATTCTATTATTTATCTGCCAAGGCTGAGCCCTCGATCCCATTTCTCCTTCTCCTTAATAAGCTTTTCATGGAGTGTGGAAGTCACCCAATCCCCCTTTGCCTCTTGAGTTTTCTTAAAAGCCTCAAAAAGCCCTCAGGAAAAGATATCACCTGCTCCCCATCAGCCCCCACTTTGGTGACTTCACAGAAGATGAACTGGGTGGGTTTGGTTTGATTTTTTTCAAGCAGTTTTTAATTCTGCCTTTAATTGTTATTTTTTGCTATAAATAATTTTTGCTACATATAATAATTTTTGCTATATATAATTTGCTTTATATGTAGTATAATAATATAATATATAATATGTAATATATAACAATATAATATATATTAAATTACATTATATATAATAGTAATATATAATATATAATATAATGTAATATATAATATAATATATAATATGTAATATATAACAATATAATATATATTAAATTACATTATATATAATAGTAATATATAATATATAATATAATGTAATATATAATATAATATATAATATGTAATATATAATTTATAATATATAATATATAATATATAATATATAATATATAATATATAATATATAATATATAATATATAATGATTATTATATTATATATAATAATTATATGTTCTTTATATAATATTATATATTATTTATATATCATATATTATTTATATTATGTATTATTTTATATAATCAATAATAATAATATATAAAATTATATAATGTATATTATATACAATATGTATAATTATATATAATATACATTATATATAATATATAGTGTATTATATAATAATATATTATTATAATGTATATCATAGTAATACATATAGTAATAATATATATTATAATAATATATTTTTATATATATATATGTAATTTTGCTATATATAATTTGCTTGCTGGCTGTGGGACTGAGCACAGTTCCTAAATGGATCTTTGCAAACAGGCTCAGGTGAACCATTCGTTTGCTGAAAAAAAAAAAAAATGCAGGTTTGGGGTCAATTAAACTGAGCTGCAAATTCATCAGAAAGCACAGGAGTTACTGCTGAATGAAAAAAAAAAAAACCTTTTTTGTATTGGTTTGTTGGGGGTTGGGTTTTGTTGTTTGGTTTGGGTTTTTTTTAACGTGAAAAATGTGTTTCCTTCTGCAGCTTTTTAAAGAAAAAAATTCCCATTTCCCCTTCCCCAAGAGTACTTCAAGATTTAGTGACATTTCAGCCTCTCCGGGTGGGATTAATGGCTTTCCAGGGAAAATTCCTTCTCAAGAGCAACGAGAGAGGGAGAGGTGGCTCAGTCCCACCCACTCCTCTGCCACACTAATTAATTATCACAGAATCCTAGAATCCTAGGGGTTGGAAGGGACCTGGAAAGATCATCTAGTCCAACCCCCCCTGCCAGAGCAGGGCCCCCTAGAGTACATCCCCTAGGAACGTGTCCAGGGGGGTTTTGAATGTCTCCAGTGAAGGAGACTCCACAACCCCCCTGGGCAGCCTGTTCCAGGGCTCCGTCACCCTTACAGTAAAAAAATTTTTTCTGATATTCAACTTGAACCTCCTATGCTCCAATTTACACCCATTACCCCTTGTCCTATCACTGGTCACCACTGAGAAAAGCCTAACTCCATCTCCCTGACACTCACCCCTTACATATTTGAAAACATTGATGAGGTCACCCCTCAGTCTCCTTTTCTCCAAACTAAAGAGCCCCAGCTCCCTCAGCCTTTCCTCATAAGGGAGATGTTCCACTCCCTTAATCATCTCAGTAGCTCTGCGCTGGACTCTTTCAAGCACTTCCCTGTCCTTCTTGAACTGAGGGGCCCAGAACTGGACACAATACTCCAGGTGTGGCCTCACCAATGCAGAATAGAGGGGGAGGAGAACCTCTCTTGACCTACTAACCACACCCTTTCTAATGCACCCCAGGATGCCATTGGCCTTCTTGGCCACAAGGGCACACTGCTGGCTCATGGGCATCTTCTTCCTCACAGGACTTGTGCTGGATCCCTTCCCAGCCTCTTTGCTCTTCTCTGGACCTGCTCCAGCACCTCAATCTCCTTCCTGAGCTGAGGGGCCCAGAACTGGACACAGGACTCAAGCTGTGGCCTCCCCAGGGCTGAGCACAGGGGCAGAATCCCTTCCCTGGACCTGCTGGCCACGCTGTTCCTGAGCCAGCCCAGGATGTCATTGGCCTTCTTGGCCACAAGGGCACATTGCTGGCTCATGGGCATCTTCTTGTCTACCAGGACCCCCAGGTCTCTTTCACCTCCACTGCTCTCCAGCAGCTCAGCCCCCAACCTATACTGGGACATCGTGTTGTTCTTCCCCAAATGCAAAACTCTACACTTCCCCTTGTTGAATTTCATCATGTTTCTCCCTGCCCAACTCTCCAGCCTGTCTAAGTCTCTCTGAATGGCAGCACAGCCTTCTGGTGTGTCAGCCACTCCTCCCAGCTCAGTGTCATCAGCAAACTTGCTGAGGGGACATTCTATACCCTCATCCAAGTCGTTGATGAAGATATTGAACAACACCGGTCCCAGTACCGACCCCTGAGGGACTGAATTACCAAACCAAAGGAATTAAGGAACCATCTGGGTTTCCTCCCCTCCTGCAAGCAGAGATCAGGTTTCCAGGGATGAAGCTCAGGGGCTGATGAGGTGGTTGGGATGCCCAGGGCTGTGGCTCCTCCAGGGGCACCGAGGCTGAAATCCTAACCCAGGGCTTTGCTGTGCTCCCAAATTTTCCTGGTCTCGGGGCAGAGACCCCTCGGAAACAAATCTTCCCTTCCAACAATCCCCAGGTGAAGCGAACCAGGGACGGGGGGTAGAGCTGGGGAGCTTTTTCCTGGGTCAGGGGGTTCTCATCTTCATCCCTACTAAAGAAGGTGCTGAGATGCTCTGGAGGATGCTCCCCCAGAGGGGGGCTCCAGGTGAGCAGGAGCCATCCCAGGGGAGCAGAGAGCCAAACCCACACCTTTCCCTTTCCTTCCAGGTCCTGTGGTGAGGGGCCAGCTCTCCAGGCAGCTCTCCAGGCACTGCAGCCTCCCAGGTAACCCAGATGCTCGTGGTTAGGGGGAGGGTGGTGGGGGGGGAGATGAGGGTCTGAGCAAGGAGGTGTCTGAGGATCTGAGATTCAGTGGTGCCTTTGGGCTGCTCGGGACTCCCAGGTGGCCCAGGGCTTGGTCTCACTGGCCCTGAGAGCCCTTTTGGTGGCTCCAATCCCTTCCCCACCCCCGTGGGCTCTGTGGTTGTTGGACAAACCAGGTTGGAGACCAGAAGTGAAGCTGAGCCAGCACCTTCCAGTGGGGACCTGGGAGTCTTCCCAAATCCTTGGGTTTGGCTGATCTGCAGGTGCTCAGAGCTCAGCCACACGTTGGGTTTGGTTGGGAAAGGACTTTCAGACCATCAAGTCCAACCCAGCACTGCCAGGGCCCCCACCAAGCCATGTCCCTGAGCACCAGCATGAAGGAGACAGACAGACAGACAGCCTCCTCTGCCCTGCTGTGTGTCTGGGTTTGCTCAGACTCAGAAGGAAAGCAGCTGTCCAGGCAGTTCCCATCACACCAGGACACATTTGGACATTTGTTTTCCCCTAAGATGCATCACTAAAAAGAAAGTTCCAAAGCTCCAGGGGTGATGCTGGAATGGATTTTTGTTTCAGGAAGGAGAAAGATGAAAACTCTTTGTGTTGGTTCCAGCCTGGTCCAACTCCAGGCTTCCCATCCCAAAACATCCTTGCAAAAAAAATGGAAACTCCAGGGAGGGCCCAGCTGTGACTTTAAACAAAAGGAGGGATTGAGGCAGCTCTGCTGGCAGAGCCCAGACCCCACCTCCCCTTCCCGAGCCTGAGGGATTAACCCAAAATCCCTGAGAAGCAAGGAGAGGGGAGCTGGAAGAGGAGCAAAGGCTCAAAAGGAGAAGTGCAAAGCTCTGGGAGGAAAAAACCCCCACAGCCCACACCCCCCTTGGCCTTTCTGCTCCCCCCTCCAATCCTCTCAGCCCTGGGGGGATGGAGCTATAAGAGGCAAAGCTTCTCTTCAGCAGCCCTGCTGCCAGCTTTTCCCTTCTAAATCTTCCCTAAGCACTTCCTTGCCCAGCTGCTCCCTGCTGCAGGAACCTGGTGGCCTGGTGCCCACCAAGGGGCTGGGGGCTGGGCAGGGGCTGGGGACCTCAGCTGTGACAATGCAGTGATGGAGCCTCAGAACCACCAGAACCCCCCTTCCTCCTCTGCCTGTGGGCCAGGACCTCAAATCCAAGCCCTGCTCCTGTGCTCCCCAGGGAGGTGACGGCTGCTGGGGGGGCACCCATCACCCCAGGGGAGTGGGAAGGTCCTGCACCCCAGGACACTCCTCGTCACCACTCCTGGGGGGCTGAGCTCTGCTCTGATCACCCCAAACAGCTCCCTGAAGGGTTTCCATGCAAGGGCCCCTGGCATTGGGTTGGGTTCAGATTTCCTCCCCCAGGGTTCAGTTTGGGACCGCAGGAACAGCTGCTCCAGAACCCTCTGGAACCCTCTGGAGATGCTCTGCCAGGTGGTGACCACAGGGGCTGTGCCAGAGTCTGGGGAAGGGTTGTGGTGGGAGGGAGAAGGACGTGATCCCAGCTCAGCAGAGTCAGGAACCAGCTCTCAGGAACCGGGAGGGTGAGGGTGGCAGTGGGCAGGGAGTGGGTCGGGATCCTGCTGCCCTCTCCTGGATGCAGCATCACTGCTGGGGAGGGGTTTGGAGCATGGAAGGGTCCCCTTGACCTCTGCCTTCTGGCAACCAGGAGCCCCAAGGGACTACCCAGCCAGGGCTCGTGGGAGAGCAGGGCACCCACTTCCAGCCCTGGCTTCTTCCCATGGGGAGCGGGCTCAGGCTTTGGTTGGTGTCAGGGTGACCTTGGCCAAGTGCTGCTGAGGTGGCTTCTCTGCAGGGTGACCTTGAGAGCCACTGGCACAGAGCTTCAGAGAGAGGCAGGACAGCTTCAGAGGAGGAGGAAGAATAGCAAGGCATGGAGGGAGGCTGTGGGAGATGGTTCCAGGCACTGCCCATCATCCCAAGAAGGGCTCTGGGAGGCACTGGGGATGACACCAGCGGATGCTGCACGGGTCACTTGTCACCCCAGGCCTCCAGCATGGTGCTCTGGGAGCTTCTTTGGACTCTCTGGACACCACATCCCACCCTGCCTCCCTCTCACTCGCTCTGTTCATCACTTGCCTTTTCATTTTTTCTTCTTTGGGTCTTGAATTTTTATTTTTTTTTTTTTTTTTTAGGCAGCTCCTGGCTGAGCCTGCCAGCCCCCCAGCCTTCAGAAACAGAGCACAGCCCAAAAAACCACATGTCTTCTTCTGAGCCCATCCTGGACCTCAAGACAGAGCTGGAAGCAGCACTTCCAGGTAAGAAAGGTGCCAGTGCCTGGTGCCTGCAGCAGCCACACCATGCAGAGCCAAGCTGTGGGGATGGGACATGGGCTGGGGGCTCCCTACATGCAGACAAGCTTTGTGGCTTCCTTCTCAGCCTGCTTGAACCCCCCTGAGCAACCTGGGGAGCTCTGGTTTATCCCCCAGGACCCAAATGCTCAGCTTCATCTCTGGAGGGTGGCAGAACATCCCCTGAGCCAGGTCTGGGGCCTCCACACAGCAGCATCAGCCCCAGAATCAATCCCAGGCCAGGTGGAGCCTTCAGATCAAGCCTTTCCCTGGCTGTGTTTGTACTCTGTGGCCTCCAAGGCTGAGCAGGAGCTGTGCTGGACACCTCCTAAGGCAGATCTTACCCAAAGTGATGGGATTGATGAGAAATGCCATGGAAACCTCTCTCCTGGGTCAGATGTTCTGCTGATGGCCAGCTGCATGGCTTCCTTGGCTTCCTTGGCTTCCTTGGCTTCAGTTCCAGCAGCTTGCAACATCCCAGGCTCTGGCTCTGCACCCTCACCCCAGTCTGACCTCTCGTGCCTGGATCCTTTCTGCTCTGCCAGGACAAAACGTGTCCCAGTTCCCATCCCTGCCCTCCAGCTGGAGTCACTGTGCTGGAACAGCAGTGCCAGATGGAGCACTGGTGTGAGACCTCAGCCTCAGAAAGCTGCTGCCCATCATCCACCAGCTCCTCAGCAGCTCCCAGTTCCTCCAGAGCAGCTCCTGCAGCAGACTGGGTGCAGATGGTGCTCTCAGGAAGGGCTTTGCCAGGACCTGGCACATCCCAGTCCTGGGGGAAAGCAAAATTTCCCCCTACCCATGCTGGAGGAGGCAGAAGAGCTGGAAAACCTCAAAGAGAAGGGGGGATTTGCTGCTGCTTCTCCTCCCCCTCCCTGGGGAGCACCCGAGGTGCAGCAGATGTGTGCAGATGTTAAATGATGGGTGACATCCACCCTTGGGTGGCTGCCCAGCCCTGCTGAGCACGGGGGGGAAAGCAGGATGCTGGGTTTAAGGCTTGGTTTAAGGCTCAAGAGGCACTCTGGGCTGGTTGGATCATTTTCTTTTTCTTTCTGCTTCTTGCTGAGAGGTGTCAGGAAGGGAGAGCCAAGAGCACTCACCTGCCAGCCCTGCAAGGAGGTTTGGGGCTGCAGCCTGAGCCTGCCTGTGGCAAATCCATCCTTACCAGGAGCTTTCTGCTGAGCTGGGCACCTCTTGCCAGGGCTCCAGGACTCCCTGGGGATCCAGCTCGGTGGGAGAGGAGACTTCCAGAGCTGCCTGGCAGGGCACAAAGGACACGTGAAGCTCCTGGTGCCACCCACCAGCTGGATCCGTGCCCCTCAACAGCCCTCGGAGAGGATGCAGAACAATCCTTTCCACCACCACCTGTCTGCTGGGCAGGGTCCAAGCTCCATGGCACTGCCAGGTGGACAAGAAATCTTTTGGATGAAGAGCAAATCCACTCCCCAAGTGCACTTTTGGGACAAGAAAACCTCGGGTTGGCACAAACTGTTCAAGCTGAAGATGCTCTGCCAGCTCTTGTTTTGAAGCCTTTTTGTCCATCTTTGTGCCACAACCCCTTAAGTTTAGGAGGCTGGAAAGGAGTTTAATGAGCTTGTAAAGGAACTGCCATTTCCTTCTGACCCCAAGAGATCTGCTGTTGCTCTTTTTTTTTTTTTTTTCATTTAAATACTGGAAGGAAAAGAGCTGTTGGAATCAAGCTATGGAGTAGAAACCATCAGAGATGCACAAACCTCTGCTCCCATGGTGGGGTTTTCTCTCTGAGGCCCAGGCCTCTGCTTGGAAGGGACCTGGAGAACCTCAGCCATGATAATGCAGTCATGGGACACAAGAAAAAAAAATTCTCCCTTTTTTTTTTTGAAATTTGGGTGTCTGCAGCTGACAGTGGGAGATGGAAAGCAAGCCCAGGGGCCAAGGCATCCTGAGCTGAAGATGCCCCATTTGGTTGGAGAAACACCCCAAAAGGGAGCCAATCTTCACCTTGCCATGTGAGGACCTTGTGTCAACCCCTCCTCCTGGCAGCCAAACCCCTGCAGGGATTTCATGGTTGCTCTCTGCAACCCCCTGGGAGGAGGTTGGAGCCAGGGGGGGTCGGGCTCTGCTCCCAAGGAACAAGGGATGGGACAAGGGGAACTTTTGGCCTCAGGTTGTGCCAGGGGAGGTTGATTGGAGCTGGGGAGCTGGGGGAAAATTTTAGGTTGGAGCTGGGCTGCCCAGGGCAGGGCTGGGGTCCCCATCATCCCTGGAGGGGTTTCAGAGCCCTGGAGATGTGGTGCTGAGGGACATGGGGCTGTGTTCCCTGGGCAGTGCTGGGGTCACTGCTGGATTTGGTGGCTGCAAAGGTCATTTCCTTTCAGTCCAAATGACTCCCTGGTTCTGGAGTGGGGGGGTGGGCACCCCAGAGTCCCAGCTGGACTTGCCCAACAGAGCTGAGCTGCCCCATTCCTCGGTGTGGTCGCCCCCAGCCTTGCTCGAGCTGCCACTCACCCAGCTCTCTCTTTCCTTTCCCCAGCCCACAGCAACCCAGAGGAGCAGGAGCAAAG